>NW_012109808.1:1063725-1065560 GCF_000951045.1 Mandrillus leucophaeus | reverse complement strand
TCTTACTCTGCCACAGGTCAAGACCAAAAAATACTGTAACAAGAAAATATAATATATACAGCATACCTCAGAAATATTGTGGATTCAGTTCCAGACCATCACAATAAAGCAAATATTGGAATAATGCAAGTCACTCAATTTTTTTTAGTTTCCCAGTGCATACAAAAGTTATATTTACATTGTACTTTAGTCTATTAAGTGTGCAGTAGCATTGCATTACATCTAAAAAAGCAATGTACATACCTTAATTAAAAATACTTTGCTGCTGAAAAAATGATAATGATCATTTTTGAGCCTTCAGCAAGTCTTAATGTTTTTGCTGGTGGAGGGCCTTGCCTCAATGTTGATGGCTGCTGACTGATCAGGGTGGTGATTGCTGAAGATTGAGGTAGTTGTGGCAATTTCTTAAAATAAGACATTAATGAAGTTTGCCACATTGACTGACTCTTTCTTTCATGAAAGATTTCTCTATAGCATGCAATGCTGCTTGATAGCTTTTTACCCACAGTAGAACTTCTTTCAAAATAGAAGTCAATCCCTTCAAACCCTGCTGCTGTTTTAGCAACTAAGTTTATGTAATATCCCAAATCTTTTGCTGACATTTCAACAGTGTTTGTAGCATCTTCATCAGGAGTAGATTGCATCTCACGAAGCTGCTTTCTTTTGTTATCCATCGGAAACAACTTCTCATCCATTCAAGTTTTATTACGAGATTGCAGCAATCCAGTCACATCTTCAGGCTCCACTTCTAACTCTAGTCCTCTTACTATTTCCATCACATCCGCAGTGACTTCCTTCACTGAAGTCTTGAAACCCTCAAAGTCTTCCATGAGGATTAGAATCAACTTCTTCCAAACTCCTGTAAATGTTGATACTTTGACCTTCTTCCATGAATCACAAATGTTCTTAATCTAATCTAGAATGGTGAATCCTTTCTAGAAGATTTTCAATGTACTTTGTCCAGATCCATCTGAGAAATCAATACCTATGACAGTAACAGTCTTATGAAATGTGTTTCTTAAATAACAAGACTTGAAAGTCAAAGTTACTCTTTGATTTCTGGATTTATGGAATGGATGCTGTGTTAACAGGCATGAAAACAACATTAATCTTTTTGGACATCTCCATCTGAGCTTTTGGCTGACCAGGTGTATTGTGAATGAGCAGTACTTTTTTGAAAGAAATCTTTTTTTCTGAATAGGAGGTCTCCACAGTGGGCTTACAATATTTTGGTAAGTCATACTAGAAACAGATACACTGCCATTCAGGTTTTGTTGTTCCATTTACAGAATACAGGCAGAGTACATTAGTGTCATTCTTAAGGGCCCTAAAATTTTGGAATGGTAAATTGGTAAATGAGCAATTGACTTCAATTTTAAGTCATCAACTACATTAGCCCCTAAAAGGAGAGTCAGCCTGTCCTTTGAAGTTTTAAAGCTAGGTATTGACTTCTTCTCTCTAGTTAGGAAAATTTGAGATAACATCTACGATAAGGCTTTTCATCTACATTGCAAATATGTTGTTTAGCATACACCTTCATGAATGATCTTAGCTAGATCTTCTGGAAACCTGCTGCAGCTTCTGCATCAGCACTTGTTTTACCTTTGCACTTTTATATTATGGAAATGGATTTTTTCCTTAAACCTCATGAAACAACCTCTACTACCTTCCCACTTTTCTTCTGGAGCTTCCTTACATCTCTCAGCCTACATAGAATTAAAGAGAATTATGGCTTTGCTCTGGATTAGGCTTTGGCTTAAGGGAAGTTTGTGACTGGTTTGATCATCAATCCAAACCCTAAAACTTTCTCCATATCAGTAATCAAGCTGTTTCAC
>NW_012109808.1:1028515-1062370 GCF_000951045.1 Mandrillus leucophaeus | reverse complement strand
TACACAGAAAATGAAAGACAGATGGTTTTTAAACATATGAAGGCATTGCATAAAGGGATTAACAGATTAAAATCACAGTTAGGTACATTTCACACATACCAGATAAGCAACTTTAAAAGTCTGAAAACACCAAGGGATGTCAATAACTTCAAGTACCAGAAGCCGTCATCCAAAACTGATGGGAAGGTAAATTGGCACCACCACTTTGGAAGTGTTTGGTGTTACCTAGTGAAGTTGAACTTGCTCTACAACCCCAAGAAACCATTCCCTGTGCACTGGTAAGCACAAACAAACATGTTTTTTGGGGGGGTTATGCTTAACAGCAACTGCAAACAACTCAAATATGCATCAATGGATTGATACATTGTGATATGCCCATACAAATAGAGTACTGTATAGTAGTGAAAATAAATGAGCCTATATTAGTCCATTCTCAGGCTGCTATGAAGAAATACCCAAGACTGGGTAATTTATAAAGGAAAGAGGTTTAATTGACTCACAGTTCCACATGGCTGGTGAGGCATCAGGAAACTTACAATCATGGTGGAAGGGGAAGCAAACACGTCCTGCTTCCCATGGTGGCAGGAGAGAAAAGTGCTGAGCAAAGTGGAGAAATCTTAAGAAAACGTCAGATCTCATGAGAACTCACTCACTACCATGAAAGCAGCATGGGAGGTAACCACCCACATGATTCAGTTACCTCCAACCAAGTCCCGCCCATAACACGTGGGAATTACAGGAACTACAGTTCAGGATGAGATTTGGATGGGGACACAGCCAAACCATATCAGACCCATTCCGCCATGCATCATCATGGATAAACACAAAACTTCACATTGAGAAAATAAACATAAGCCAGAATAACATACACAGCATGATTAACTCATACAGTTTAATACTAAACAATATATTATTTAGGGAAACTCACATGGGGGTAAAACTGTAAGAAAAACAAAGATATGACTAATATGAATTCAAGATATTTCTATCCCATAGGAGCTTCTAAAATACTGCTAATCCTTTATTTCTTAACTTTAGTGCTAAGTGCATGAGACTTTATTAATGTTGTTTAAACTATTGAGTTATGTTTAATCTACCAATCTATTAAATTTCAACCTAACAGTGAAAAGAGTTTCAGCAACAGGAAGTTCTCATGCATCACCCATTGTAACTTTGGGTGTATCTACCTTATAATCTGTTTCTTCATGTTATGGTGAAATATTCAGTACTTCTTTATTGGTACTATAAAGTTTCATAGAAAATCTAATCCCTTTTTCACATGAGAGCCTTTTAAATACTCAAAGATAGTTGTCTTGTCTCCCTTTAGGTTTCTTCATTTCCAAGAATCAACCATCCTTAAATCATGGTTTCCAGACACCTCACCATTTTGGCAGCCTTCCCCTGGACCTGCAGCCAGAACCAAGCTCAACATTCCAGTTTGTTCTGGCCAGTGAAATGTCTGATGGGACTATTAACTTTCCTGTTCAAGACATTGCATTATTGATATAGCCTAAAATTGACCTAAGTTTTTGTAGCCTTGTACACTGCATTAATTTATATTGGGCTCATCATAATTTCAATCCTTTAAGTCTTTTTCACACAAAGGTATATCTCATCATAGACTTGTGAGGCTAATTTTTCTGAACTGTGTTTGGGACATTACATTTACTCCTAATGTTTTATCTTGGAATTTGGTTATAAGGTTTTAGCCTGTTGAGATATTTTCAGTCCTGATTCTGACATCTGATATATTGACTTTTCTTCCTAGAGTTGTATCAGCAGCAAATTTGCATTTATTTGACTAAACAAAAATTTCAAAACTACCATGTATAAAGGGGTATATTAGGTAATGTGTGTTCACCTCAATAGTTAGTAAAAATATTAAAATGGAGAGATCCAAAAGTTAAGATTTTTTTCCAAATAGTCAATGTACTCATAATCAAAGAAATTTGAAGTTTGATATAAATTGGCACATATGTTTACATTCCATATTTCCTCAACATTTTCCTTTAAAATGTTCTCCACTTGGAGTAAACTGTTACATCTTTGGTAAGTTTGCAATAGCTAAGTATATCCCTTCAACCTTGACTGACTTTTCATTTCTGATTGATTCCTCTATTTTGCAACCTTGATCTCCACAAAGCTAAGCTATATGCGGGATTTTATTTTTGTCAAAATGTACCCTTTGCCCTTTATTGTTATCCATACTGATTCATGGCTTTAACATCATCTCAGACTTCCAGTCTTTACAAATTTGAAGTAGCTCTTCTTTAATTTAAAAAGTCATATTGCTTCTTAGTACAGAGGAATGCAGACAACTGTTATTTTTTAACAGAGAAAAAGTAAAAGTATAAAGATAAAAGTTAAAACAAAAATAAATAACCCCTAACCTCAACACCTGGAAGTGATTATTTTTTAAGTTATTTATTCTTCCAGTCACTCTTCTGTGCCCTAGAGAAAGAAACCCAGTTACTGTCTGCTTATCTGAATGAGCAAAAGTTTTTAACATTAATGTGGATGTGTAGAGCTAAAAGAATAATCATAAAACCAAACATCTATGTAATCATCACCCTTGTCAAGAAATTGATTATTGCAAACACCCAGGTAACCCTGGTATACTCTCTCTATAACTATCTTCTCTTGCCTCTTGAGGCACTTCTATCGTGACTTAGGATGTTAGAGTTTTATTTTGCTTATTTAAAAAATTAAATGAAATAATATAATACATATTTTCCATATCTGGCAAATTCTTTTACTCTGCGTTACGTTTCTGAGATATAACCATATTATATGTGGGACAGTAGTTTATTTTCATTATTGTGTAATAGTATATTGAATTAATATTCTACAAATGATTTATCCATTCTACTGATGGCAAGAATTTGTGTTGTTTCCCAGTGTTATGGGATTTTCAGACTCAGGGTCTGAAAATCAATTTTCATATATACATTTTTGCTTTCCATTTGTTTATGGTACAATGGTAAATCTGGTTCCTATTTCTGTATCTTGGGTAGAAACAGAAGTTGTTATTGTTTCCTCTTCATATGGGAAAAGTTTTCCCATAAAACTGGGAAACAACACAAATTCATTGGACTATTATGAATAGTGCCGCTGTGAACATTGTTGTGCATATGTGCATGTATTTATTTTTGAACTATACCTAAAAATGGAATTGGTTAATAGGAAATGTGTATATTTAACTTTAACATACAATGTAGTTCTTAAAATGTGTATATTCAACTTTAGCATATAATGTAGTTCTTCCAACTTATGGCCCACCAGCAGTGTATGATAATTTTAGGCATCCCACATTTTCACCAACATTCAATATTATCAGTCTTGCGATTTTAGCCACTCCAACTCTTGTCGATATCTTTTTGTGATTTTGATTTACATCTTTCCTGATGTATTATAATCTTTGGCATCTTTTCTCCTGGAGATCTTCTTTTATGTAATATCTATCTAAGTCCTTGAAAACATCTTCTCTCAGCCCATGGCTTCCCTTTACACTCAAAATGTCTTTGATAATTAGACGTGTTTCTTTTTAATGTCTTCTCTTTTGCTACTAGTCTTTTATATATATTGGTTAACAAATTTTTGCCTACCTCAAAGTTCTGAAAATATTCCTCTATAGTTTCTTTTGGAAGCCTCATTGTTTTATTTTCACATTTAGATCTATCATATACATATTAATTTTGTGTATTATATGAGGAATATGTTCTTTTATATTATTCCTATCTAGATGACCCATCTAGATGGGTTATTGGAATGACCATCCCTTCTGCACTGCCTTGCAGTGATATCTGTGTCATGAATCAAATGTTTGTACATGCAACGATGTTACTGGATTGCCTCCTAGGTCCTGTTTGTCTAGGCATATATTCTATTGGCAATACCATTCTTTGTTAATTACTGGAGTGTTAAAATAAGTCTTGACATCTGTAAAGTTTTTTAATTCTATTTTTCTTCAGCGTTGTATTGTCAAATTTTTGCCCATTTAATTTTTATTGTATTTTGGAATTAGATTGTCAATGTTTACCAAAACAAAAAACAAACAAACAAAAATAAAGAACCCCACAAACGTATGAATTTGACTGTGAAGGATTTGAATTAAAAAATCAATTTGGGGAGAATGGGTATAGTTATTGTATATTTATGACATATTAATATATTTTATTTCTGTGATTATTTAGATCAACGGTCAACAAACTATAGTCTGTAGGATAAAGATGTATCCTCTGCCTGTTTTTGAAAAAAAAAGTTTTATGGGAACACAGTTGCACCTATTGGTTTACACATTGTCTATTTCTGTGTTGGCATTATAATACAGAATTGGGCAGTTATGATACAGACCAGCTAGCTGCAAAGGCTAAAATATTTATTACTTGATCCTTACAGAAAAAGTTGGCTGGACCCTGATTTGGATGATTATTTCTTTCCATAGTGTTTTATATTATTCTGAATAGAGATGCTTTACATCTTATTAGTTTCTAGAAATGTAATATATTTAGGTATTATTGTAGATGATATCATTTAAAATTTCACTTTTTGTCTGTCAATGTGTAAAAAAAACTACTGATTTTTGCATATTGACCCTGCATCCAATCTGTAACTTCTTTTTGATTTTCTATGTGTGAATTCTATCAGTCTGTATTTCTTCCTTGCTACTTCTCATACATTTTATTAAATTGTGACTGAGTCAAACTAAAGTAGCAACCAAACTATCATCCAGCTCAATTATTAATTAGTTCAAAAACAGCCCGCCATTCACCCTGCCTGCTTAATAAAGGACAAGGAATGCTCTTTATGAAGGAACATAATATTTACTCCAGTCTCTATTGTTCTTTCTGGCATAAATAAAACAATGATAAGACATATGAAAAAGGTGAAAAATGTGACCCGTAATTAAAGTTTTCAATAAGTCCACTATCTAGTTAGCTGATTCAACATTTAGTTTTGATAACTTTATTATCTTGATATTTGATTGCTTTGTTTCTATTAACTAATTTCTCTCTTTCTTTCTCTCTCTTTCTCTCCTCCTCCCTTTCCCTCTCTCCCTCCTCTCTCTCTCTCTCTCTCTCTCTCTCTCTCTCTCTCTTGCTGTCTATCTCGTCGCAATTTTTGTCTCTGTTTTGTGTCTACTTATTTTTGGTTGAGCACAAGATATCATATATAAACAATTCTGGAAATAATAAACTAAGATAATGTTCTTTTTCTTCAGTGAAGCTTTACTTTTGCATCTGACAAGTGGTTGGGAACAGAAACAATTGGGATAACCTTAATCTAATTTCAGGGCTTGAGATTATTGAACTTTCTTCATTTTCTTGAGGGTTAGTATATTACTGAGTTATCCTTGTTCTTAAGGTACAGCTTTTGGGGTTCCTAATATAAAGCACTGGAATCTTGGATTTCAAGTTTTGTCTTTCTACCCTATGTTGTTTAAAAATTCTTCTTAGGTTCTGAGCTGCTTAGCTACTCTTCCAGAATCTATGCACCCTCTTACATTTGAAGTTGCCCCAAATGCTAGGTTTGTCGCTCTCTTCCTTTTTCTCCTACATTTTTGGTTTATAATTTTTTAACAGCTTCCTTATTTCTCATAGCTTCAAGTTATCTTGTAAAAAATTATTTTGTCTAACTTTTCTATTTGTTTTTAGTGGGAGGATTTGCTTGAATTACCTATTTTGCAAATATTGCTGAGCAGATTTTAAAAATAACTATTGTGTTAAATTGAAATTCGGATGCTTGTAACAGAAAACTCAAATCAGATACTAAAGTAAGAGAGACCTGTATTTCTTTCACATTAAAGAAGTCTAGAAATAACCCATTCAATGCATGCTTAGCATTTCTATGGTCATTATGGACCCAGGACATTTTTATACTTCTGTTCTACCAGGCTTAGCATGTGGTTTCCATTCTCAAGTTGTCATGGGGTCTGAAATGCCTGTCAGAACTCTATCCACATTTGAAGCACAAGTAAAAGAATGAAAAAAAGAAAATTTGCCAGTTTTCTGTCTTTTAGAGGGGTGTTCTCTGAAGTTCCACTCAATAAATTTTACTTTTTTCTGTTAACCAGAATGTCTCATAATCATCTAGCTATTAAAGGAAGCAGGGAAATGTACTGTTATCTGGGAAGTAGCTTCAAATAGAATTGGGGTTATGTTGCTAAGGGTAAGGTAGAATAGATATCAGACAAGTAACTGGTAATCCCTGGTATAGCTTCCTAGTATGCAGTCATGTGATGTTATAGAATTTATTTGTTTTTGCACATTTCATGTTTTTTTCTAACATTTTCATTAACATAAGCACACTGTGAGGAACTTGATTATGTAAGATTGTCCATATGTAAATGTTCTTATGTCCTACTTTAAAATATCTTTATATTATACCTTAGGCATGGTTTTATGATGTTGAACATTATTAAAAAAACTATGACTGCAAATTATTTATATATATATGTGTAGACTGTAATTTACTATATTATCTTTTATTGTTGGACATGTAGTTTGCATCCACTATTTTGCCACTACAAGTATGGTAATATAAACAACATTTCCCCTACACTTTTTTACATCTCTAATAGTTTCT
This sequence comes from Mandrillus leucophaeus, assembly GCF_000951045.1. Taxonomy (NCBI): domain Eukaryota; kingdom Metazoa; phylum Chordata; class Mammalia; order Primates; family Cercopithecidae; genus Mandrillus; species Mandrillus leucophaeus. The sequence continues at coordinate 1,055,785 of NW_012109808.1, read as the reverse complement.
TAGGATAATTTTAAAAGTAGAAGTATTTGTTCATAGATATTAACACTTTTGACCCGGACATCTTTGGGGGCTGTTATTCAACATACTGCAATATTTATACCAATTGAAACTCCCACTAACAATATGATGGAATTGCTCTTAACATGATTTCACCAGGACTAAACTCTGCCTTTAAAACAATTAATTTTTGTAATTTTGTAGGTGAAAAATAATCTCACTGATTGAATTTATATTTAAAAATGTGTGTTCATATGTTTTGGTAATATCTTTCTTTGGTGAATTATCTATTCCTGTCTCTTGTCTACTTTTCTATTGGATTACTAGATCCTTTCTTTGCTAATTCAAGTAACTCTTTATATAGAAATTGTATTTACCCTTCATCTGCAGTAAATGTGTTGGAAATTTGCCCCTGCTCACTTTTTGGTTTTCAATTTAGTTGATAATAGTTTGTGTGTAGAGTTGAGCTTAATTGTAATATACTTAAATCTACAGATTTTCCTTTGTGGTTTCTTCTGTTATATACTATAACCATCTTTCCTCCAAAACAGATCAGTTAAATATTTCCCGGTCTTTTCTTGGAGACTTTTTTTTTTCATGATTTCATGCATTTTTAAGTAAGAACATATTTCTTTCTCATGTGTGAATTTGAGTTCACACATTATCCTTAAGATGAGGACTCCACAGAGGGCAAAGTCCAGAGTGTATATCTCTAACACCAAGTACAATGTGATATGGTTTGGCTGTGTCCCCACCCAAATTATATCTTGAATTGTAGCGCTCATAATCCCATGTGTTGTGGTAGGGACCCAGTGGGAGATAATTGAATCATTGGGGGGTGGTTTCCCTCATACTGTTTTAGTGGTAGTAAATAAGTCTCACAAGATCTGATGGTTTTATAAGGGGTTTCCCCTTTCACTTGGCTCTCATTCTCTCTTGGCTGCCACCATGTAAGACATGCGTTTCACCTTCTGACATGATTGTGAGGCCTCCCCAACTATATGGAGCTGTGAGTCCATTAAACTTTTTTTTAAGAAAATAAATTACCCAGTCTTGAGTATGCCTTTATCAACAGCATGAAAACAAACTAATACAATAAACTGGTACTGATAGAGTGGGGCACTGCTGTAAAGATACCTGAAAATGTGATGGTGACATTGGAACTGGGTAACAGGCAGAGGTTGGAACGGTTTAGAGGGCTTAGAAGAAGACAGGAAAATGTGGGAAATTTTGGAACTTCCTAGAGACTTGTTGATGGGTTTTGATTAAAATGCTGATAATAATATGGACAATGAAATCCAGGCTGAGGTGGTCTCAGATGGAGATAAGGAACTTGTTGGGAACTGGAGTAAAAGTGGCTCTTGCTATGTTTGAACAAAGAGACTGACTGCATTTTGCTCCTTCCCTAGAAATTTGTGGAATTTTGAACGTGAGGAAGATGATTTAGGGTATCTGGCAGAAGAGATTTCTAAGCAGCAAAGCATTCAAGAGGTGACTTGGGTGCTAATAAAAGCATTTAGTTTTAAAAGGGAAACAGCACATAAAAGTTTGGAAAATTTGCAGCCTGATGATATGATAGAAAAGAAAAACCCATATTCTGAGGAGAAATTCAAGCCAGCTACAAAAAGTTGCATAAGTAACAAGGAGCCAAGTGTTAATCGCCAAGAAAATGGGGAAAATGTCTCTGGGACATGTCAGAGGTATTCACGGTAGCCCCTCACGTCACAGGCCCAGAGGCCTAGGAGGGAAAAATGGTTTCATGTGCTGGGCCCAGGATTCCCATGCTGTGTGCAGCATAGGGACTTAGTGCCCTGCATCCCAGTCACTCTAGTCATGGCCCAAAGGGACTAAGGTATAGCTCGTGCTGTGGCTTCAGAGGATGCAAGCCCCAAGCCTTGGCAGCTTTCATGTGGTGTTGAATCTGCAGACACAGAAGTCAAGAATTGAGGTTTGGGAAGGCCAGGCATGGTGGCTCACACCTGTAATCCCAGCACTTTGGGAGACTGAGGTGGGTGGATCACCTGAGGTTGGGAGCTTGAGACCAGCCTGAGCAACATGGAGAAACCCTGTCTCTACTCAAAATACAAAAAATTAGCCAGGCATGGTGGTGCATGCCTGTACTCCCAGCTACTTGGGAGGCTGAGGTAGAAGAATTGCTTGAACCTGGGAGGCGGAGGTTGCAGTGAGCTGAGATTGTGTCATTGTACTCCAGCCTGGGCAACAAGAGTGAAACTCCATCTCAAAAAAAAAAAAAAAAAAAAAGGAATTGAGGTTTGAGAACCCCTGCCTATATTTCAGAGGATGTATGTCCAGGCAGAAGTCTACTGCAGGAGCAGAGTCTTCAGGGAGAACCTGAGAGAAATGTGGGGTTGAAGCTCCCACACAGTGTCCCCACTGGGGAACTGACTAGTGGAGCTGTGAGAAGAGGGCCACTATCCTCCAGACCCCAGAACAGTAGATCCAGTGACAGCTTGCATGGTGCACCTGGAAAAACTGCAGACATTCAATGCCAGCCCATGAAAACAGCCAGGAGAATGGCTATACCCTTCAAAGCCACAGAGCGGAGCTGCTCAAGATCATGGGAACCCACCTCTGGCATCAGTGTGACCTGGATGTGAGACATGGAGTCAAAGGAGAACATTTTGGAGCTTTAATATTTGACTGCCTTGCTGGATTTCAGACTTGCATGGGGCCTTTAATCCCTTCATTTTGACCAATTTCTCCCATTTGGAATGGGTGTTTTTATCCAATGCCTATACCCCCATTGTATCTAGGAAGTAACTAACTTGCTTTTGATTTTACAGACTGATAGGCAGAAGGGACTTGCCTTGTCTCAGATGAGATTTTGGGATGTGGACTTTTTAGGTCATGCTGAAATGAGTTAAGATTTTGGAGGACTGTTGGGAGGGCATGATTGGTTTTGAAATGTGAGGACATGAGATTTGTGAGGGGCCAGGGGTGGAATGATATGGTTCGGATTTGTCCCCACCCAAATCTCATCTTAAATTGTAGCTCCCATAATCCCCATGTGTCATGGGAGGGACCTGGTGGGAGATAATTGAATCATGGGGGCAGTTTCCCCCATCCTGTTCTTGTGGTAGTGAATAAGTCTCATGAGATCTGACGGTTTTGTAAGAGTGTATTCATCTGTTCTCACACTCCTGATAAAGACATACCGAAGACTAGGCAATTTACAAAAGAAAGAGGTTTATTGGACTTACAGTTCACCATGCCTAGGAAGACCTCATGATTATGGCGAAAGTCAAGGAGGAGCAAGTCACATCTTACATGAATGGCAGTAGGCAAAAAGAGAGAACTTGTGCAGGGGAACTCCTCTTTTTAAAATCATCAGATGTCATGAGACTTATTCACTGTCATGAGAACAGCATGGGAAAGACTTGTCCCATGATGCAATTACCCCCCACTGGTTCCCTCCCACAACACATGGGAATTCAAGATGAGATTTGGGTGGGGACACAGCCAAACCTATCAAAAGTGTTTACTGTTTCACTTGGCTCTCATTCTCTCTTGCCTTCCTCCATGTAAGATGTGCCTTTCACCTTCCACCATGATTATGAGGCCTCCCCAGCCATGTGGAACTGTGAGTCCATGAAACCTCTTTTTCTTTATAAATTACCCAGTCTTGGGTATGTCTTTATCTGCAGCATGAAAAGGGACTAATACACAATGCTTGGTCTAACAAATATGTAATACGTACATTGACATGAATGTGTACAGAATTAAGCTGTCTTTGTGTATTTATTTCTCCAAGTGTTCTGTATCTGTGTCATTGATTTTCCCAAGATCCTATGTATGTTTTGAGTGTGTGCCTAAATCCTCATGGTGTCTTCCTTTGACAATTAATGTAGTCATTCTCATGTTAAAAATTTTCTGGCAGAGTCTACATAACTAACTTTCTTGCCAGTCACTTTGTGGTAAAACAAGTTGGGAAGTTTGGGGAAAATTAGAGAGAGATGAGAGTGTTGAACAGGGTGCGCAGCCTTTTCTGTTTTCCCTATAGCAGATTTGTGCTGGTGCTAATGAAGCTAATCTTCAAGCCCTTCACTTTCAATGTATTTATGTAGTCATATATTTTTGCAAAATTTAGAAAAGTGAGGCATTTTGACCATAATTGAGTGAAATAATTGTCTTTTTACATCCTGACTTTTGCTCCTTCATACTTTTTGTGTTCGGTGGAGTTGAAGAGCAGCAATTTTAGTGAAAATACATTTAGTTTAGATTTAATGGTATATGTGTGATTTGCAGTCATAGCTAATATATTGCTATCTGTTCGAGCATGGGGATCCTTCTCGGCATACTGTATTCTGTGAGAGATTGCCTGGTATTGTGACAGCAAGGTACAGAGCAAGAGGACTAAGAAATGTGGTTGTGGAGGAAAAATAAGGTTAAAAATGTATTAAAGCCAAAGCTCATACTTGAAAATCCAGACTTACAGCTCTCATATGAAAGAAAATGTAACATCCATAATAAAATTTTACATTGCCTTTAATGGGTTGTAAAGTTGAAATAAAATATTCTAAACAGCCAATAAGAAGGAACATTATTCCTATTTGTAGATTTACAGAAAAGACTATTATCCTTTTGCTCTTTCTGTAGAAGATTACATGACAATATTATTGTATTATGAAGAGGTGACTGAAGAAAATGCAGTCACAAAATGTAAGAAATGTATAGGTAATTAATTTTAAAATACTGTGCAATTTTTTCTGGGCTTTGTGATGTTTGTGGTACTTCTGAGGATTTTAAAGTTTGTAATTTGTTGCAGGTTTTTTTCACATTCTGAATAACTATAGACTTTGTACCTAATTTTTGTATTTATAAATGTGTAATACCTTTTTCCTCAAAGAGGGCTCCCAAATTATAGAAGCTTCAGGCCTCAGAAAACCTGGATTTTCCCCCCATGTTCTTCCATATCCTACCATATTCACTAAGAATCACTGTTAGAAGAATCCTAATTTGGTAACCAAAGTCCTCAGATCTGCAAAGTCAACAAAACTCAGAGTACCTGAGATTTCTATGCTCCTCACTTACTTTTGAGCAAGACGGGAAGAGGAGGAGCGATACTAGTATTGCGGCAGGTGAAACTGCTTGCCTGAGCCTTGCAATGACAAAGATTGCCTGCCTCTAAGGCTGGGACAGTCTCATCAATCAACCTGTGCTTGAACTATTAGCACTGTCAGCTTCCACTTAAGAGATGATAATTCAAGGGTAGCCTTCCTCATCCACCGAAACTCCCTCCATCAACAGAACAAAACCCTTAATCAGAAGGAGGGGCAGGAGTGCCTATCTCTGGCAAAAACAACTGGCCCCGTCTACTTTCAGTCTACACTTCTTGAACTCATTTTTGCATGACTCTGAAAAAGATTCTCAGTAGAAGCCCTTGACTTGCTGGTACAGGAGTTGAGGCAGGGTTCACGTCCTTTGCCTTGGAAGGGAGTGGTTGTGATGCCAGGAACAGGAAGGTTACAATATTGCCTGTATGTTGATGTCTGATTTAAAAGAATAATCATGAACACAAGCCCTTTTTCTTTTTTTTTGCATATGCATTATCTTTGTGGGATGGGCAGACATGAATTGCTGGCTGAGTGTATGAGAAATGAAAGGCAGCCAATAAGCTTTGCCCTCACTTGGTAACAGGAGGAAAGACTATAATAGGCTGTTTCTGGGAGTTATGAGAATTATTTAGATCTGAAAGCAGGGTTGTAATTTTTTGACCCTAAAATAAATGGAATACGCACCTAGAGAGTATCATGTAACCCCTGATATTATTAAAAATATCAAGCATTTACATGATTTGAAGAGAAATCACAGTGCAAGTAGACACTTCATAGAGTCCCAGCCACTAGGATGGTTATCATTTCTATGAAGATTCACAAAAGTTTATGCTACTGATGGATAATTTTTTTTTTAATTGGGGTACTTATATAGTTTTAAAAATTATTTTGAAAATAAAGGCCTGAAAATCTGCTTCCCAAGTTTCTATTTCTCTTAAAGGTTATGATATCTTATTGCAATGGGGAGCCCCATGACCAGTATCACTGAGTTTCATCACTGTAGAAAAAACAGAGATTTCTCTTTTGGGGTGAAAACAGGGGAAAGGGATCTCAGTTGGCCTCTTTCTAAGTCCTTTTCTCCTTACCTCCACTCCTAGATCACCCAGGGAATTAAAACTCTGCCTGTTGGCCACTTAAATTAATGAAATTTCTCATGTCTAATACAGAAACATTGCCTCTGTGTGCTCTAGATACATATATGAATAGCACTTCTGTGGATGCCTCCCTGTCCTGGGCACCACGGTAATCCATGTAAATCACAGATTGGGTTTAAAATTCTCATCACCAGAAACCCACAGTGAGAACGGCTGAAGAGATGTAAAACATGAACAGGCTATCCTTTGGCCACAAAATTGGCTGATTGAAAATAAACTCCCAATTATTCTTTTTAAAAAGCCTGTCTTTCATGTGAAGGGGGGTCCTTTTTGGCCTGCTTTACAACTTTCTTGTTTTTTTAAAGCAAGACCAATGAAAAAGAGAGTTTAGTCCTTTTCTTTTTTTCTTAACTTATCCCTTTTCAGCCAATTTGTTGTGCTGATTAGTATTAATATGTGTTCTAAATGATGGGGATAATTTTGTTCGTCAGGGGACATCTGACAATATTGAAGACATTTTTGATTGTCCTAACTGGGTTGGGGATGGGGTGGTGCTACTGGCATCTAGTGAAGAGAGACCAGGGATGCTGCTAGACATTCCACAATATACAAGACAGCCTCGAATTATCCAACCCAATATGTCCATAGTGCTTAGTTAGAGAAACCTGGCCAAAAATACCATACACAAAGTAGAAAGAGTGAAATCTTTTTGATGATGATATGTTGAAAACATTTTATAGGCAATTGAAAATGCATCCTTTCATGTGTCATGAAAATGCATGACACAAAAGACCATGAGTTCCCAGGTCTTTTGTGTCATTGTTAGTTATGGCTACATCAATAAGCTTGAGTAAAACAGATTCTGATTTTGGAATCCTATTTTTATTTTTACTTAAGAAAGAGAAATGGGTTTGGATGGACAGCCTCCCCTCTATTGGCTATCCTAGGATGGAGTAATGCAGTTGCTGTTTTAGAGTAATCAGTCAGTTGGTATGAAATCTGCCAGAGCTTAGGGCATGTGAAAGTATCTGTAATTTTTATAACTTTTGTAAATAGGCTAGACATCATGGTGTCCCCTGCATTTGTTGTTATGCAAAAGTCTTATTTACTCTCACTTAGGAAACATTTGTTGTTTCAATTTGTTATATAACCTTATAGATTAAATTCTAAATATAGAAGTCACAGATGATATTATTTAATAATTTCTTGAGAGTCTGGATGACTAAAAGCAACTTCATGGGCTTGCTAGGAATGCATCTGGAATATATAACCACTTGTAATAGAAGGATTTTGATGAAATTAACCTAATTGTTTTTTTTAAGTTAAAGATCCAATATCCACTTGTAATAGAAGGATTTTGATGAAATTAACCTAATTTTTTTTAAGTTAAAGATCCAATATTAATCTTAAATCATACAACACATCCACCTCATTCAATATGTATCTTAGTCTCTCTGTTATACTCATGTCTTGAAAAAAATCAGTTAATTCAAATCTTGGGACCATTCCTCAGTTTCATAACTACATTGGGATATTAGAGGAATACTAGAAACATGATTATAATGCCAGAAATTAGTCTTGTAAAATGAAGGGGCATAATTCAGCCTATGGAATGTAACAGTGATACGAAATCACTTAGAATATGGAGACATATTGGAAAGGGCAAAAACAAAGCTAATATCTACTTCTGAAGAAGGCAGGCAAAAGGACATGGATGACGTGCTAATTACAAAGAATATTTTTCGAGAGTGAGGTGGTCAAATGTAGTATGTGATGGTTAATACTGAGTGTCAACCTGATTGGATTGAAGGATGCAAAATATTGTTCCTGGGTGTGTCTGTGAAGGTGTTACCGAAGGAGATTAACATTCGAGTCAGTGGTCTGGGGAAGGCAGACCCTTAATCTGGTGGACACAATCTAATCAGCTGCCAGCAAATATAAAGCAGGCAGAAAAACATGAAGAGGTGAGACTGGCCTAGCCTCCCAGCCTACATCTTTCTCCTGTGCTGGATGCTTCCTGCCCTCGAACATCGGACTCCAAGTTCTTCAGTTTTGAGACTCAGACTGGCTCTCCTTGTTCCTCAAGCTTGCAGACAACCTATTGTAGGACCTTGTGATCGTGTAAGATAATAACTAATAAACCTCCCCTTTATATACATCCCATTAGTTCTGTCCCTCTGGGGAACCCTGACTAATACAGATTTTGGTATCAGGAGTGGTTCTAGAGGAACAGAATATTAAAGATGAAGTTCTTTTGTTGGTTTTGGGATTTCTAGAGTTGGCTGCTTAATATGATTAGAACCAAAAATGCTAAGGACTCTACTTCTCGTAGTATGGAGAACACTGATAGTCCTTGACATTAACTGTTTAGAGAGTTATGCAAAATTAATGCATTTGCCACTCCTGATTCACAGCTCATGAGAGGCAAGGAGTTTAGTGACTCTGTACATCATACCTTTGACCATATGTGGAGAGTCAAGGAACATAATGAAGCTGATTGGTTCCTCCTAAGTTCAGTGGGCAAAGTGATGAAAGAAAATGATGAATTCAGGGATTCTGTCTCCTGGCCTTAGAAGCAGATACTGAGCCTCAAATCTGCTAAGATTTCCCTGAGTGAGAGTCTTATCTTCTATAGAGAAAGAGCTGAAATTGTGGAAAAACAGACACAAGCTCTTATTATACGTGCTGCTGACCTGCAATGAAACGTGCATGCACAGCCTCACCAGGTGTCTACTGTTAAAGTGAGGGCATTGACTGGAAAAGAATGGGACCCTGCAACTTGGAATGGGGACGTGTGGGAGGACCCTGATGAAGCTGGGGACACTGAGTTCGTAAACTCTGATGAAACTTCTTTGCCAGAAGGAACAGCTTCCCCATCCCCAGAAGTGGCAACATCCCCTCCTTGACCCATGCTGCCATTAGTCTTTCCACTTTTGTCTGAGGAGATAAACCCTGTGCTGCCTGAGGCAACAGCGAAGGCATCCCCTGAGGCAATTGCCAGAAAAAATAATGTTGATTCTCCTCAGGAGCCACCTGCAACACCCCTTTGCTTCTAGACCTATAGCTAAAGTCGTGGCGGACCCCTAGAGGTGAGATTGGGAGTGTGACCCCTGAGGAGGTGCGCTACATTCAAAAAGAACTGTTTGAGTTTTCTAATTTATATAAACAGCAATCTGGAGAACAGGCATGGTAATGGCTATTAATGGTATGAGATAATGGTGGAAGGAACATAGAGTTGGATCAGGCTGAATTTATTGATTTGGGCCCACTAAGTAGGAACTCTGCATTTAGTGTTGCAGCTCAGGGAGTTAAAAAAAAATTTCTGATAGTTTATTTGCTTGGTTAGCTGAAATACAGATTAAAAGATGTCCTACTGTGAGCAAGCTGGAAATGCCTGATCTTCCTTGGTTTAATGTAGAGGAAGGGATCCAAAGGCTTAGGGAGATGGGATGGTGGAATGGATTAGTTACTTCAGACCTACTACTAATCCCAGCTGGGAAGGTCCAGAAGATATACCCTTGACCAATGCCTTACAAAATAGATGTGTGAGGGCAGCACCTGCATCTTTGAAGAGCCCTATAATTGCTCTTCTTTTATGTCAGATCTAACAGTGAGAACCACAGTCACTTAACTGCAAAATTTAAGTACAATGGGAATAATTGGATCCCAAGGTGGCAGGGGCCAAGTGGCAGCACTCAACCTCAAAGGCAAGGTGGATGTAGCTATTATCATGGACAGCAGTGACAAAGCAGCAATCAGGATAGTCTGACTTGTGTAGAGCTCTGGCATTGGCTAATTAATCATGGTGTTCCTATAAGTGAAGTTGGTAGGAAGCCTACTGCATTCCTACTTAATTTATACAAGCAGAAAACTTCTAGGTCAAATGGACAAAAGACTAATTTGAATTATAAAAACAGAGAATCATGGCCCCTCAATCAATTTCCAGACTTGAGTCAGTTTACAGACCCTGTACCCCTTGAATGAAGGGGAGGCTGTATCCCCACTACGTTATGGACAGTTTATGCAGTGAATCTTTCTCCCATCCTTCCCCAAGGAGACTTCCAGCCTTTTACCAGGGTAGCTGTACAGTGGGGAAAGGGAAATAATCAGATATTTTGGGGACTACTGGACACTGGCTCTGAGCTGATGTTGATTCCAGGGGACCCAAAATGTCATTATGGTCCTTCAGTTAAAGTAGGGGCTTATCAAGGTCAGGTAATTAATCGAGTTTTATCTCAGGTCCAACTTATAGTGCATCCAGTGGGTCCCCAGACTCATCTTGTGGTCATTTCCCCAGTACCAGAATGCATAATTAGTATAGACATACTTAGCATCTGGCAGAACCCCCACATTGGCTCCATGCCTGGTAGGGTGAGGGCTATTATGGTGGGAAAGGCCAAATGGAATCCGTTAGAGCTGCCTCTACCTAGAAAAATGTAAATCAAAAACAATATCACATCCCTGGAGGGACTGCAGAGATTAGTGCCACCATCAAGGACTTGAAAGACGCAGGGGTGGTGATTCCCAACACAGCCCTGTTCAACTCTTCCATTTGGTCTGTGTAGAAGACAGATGGATATTGAAGAATGACAGTGGATTATCATAAGCTTAACCAAGTGGTGACTCCAAATGCAGCTACGGTACCAGATGTGGTTGCATTGCTTGAGCAAATTAACACATCTCCTGGTACCTGGTATGCAGCCACTGACTTGGCAAATGCCTTTTTCTCCATTCCTATCCATAAGGCCCACCAGAAGCAATTCGCTTTCAGCTGGCAAGACCAGCAATATACCTTTACTGTCATACCTCAGGTGTATATCAACTCTCTGGCTTTGTGTCATAATCTTATTTGGAGCAAACTTGATTGCTTTTTGCTTCTGCAAGATATCACACTGGTCCATTACATTGATGATATTATGCTGATTGGATCCAGTGAGCAAGAAGTAGCAAACACACTGGACTTATTGGTGAGACATTTGTGTGTCAGAGGATGGGAAATAAGTCCGACTAAAATTTAGGGACCTTCTACCTTAGTAAAATTTCTAGGATTCCAGTGGTGTGGGGCCTGTAGAGATATTCCTTCTAAGGTGAAGGATAAGTTGCTGCATTTGGCCCCTCCTACAACCAAGAAAGAGGCACAATGCCTAGTGGGTCTATTTGGATTTTGGAGGCAACACATTCCTCATTTGGGTGTGCTACTCCAGCCCATTTATCTAGTGACTTGAAAGGTTGCCATTTTGGAGTAGAATCCAGAACAGGAGAAGGCTGTGCAACAGGTCCAGGCTGCTGTGCAAGCTGTTCTGCCACTTGGGCCAGATAACCCAACAGATCCAATGGTGCTTGAAGTGTCAGTGGCAGATAGAGATGCTGTTTGGAGACTTCAGCAGGCCCCCACGGGTGAATCACAGTGGAGGCCTCTAGGATTTTGAAGCATGGCCCTGCCATCTTCTGCAGATAACTACTCTCCTTTTGAGAGACAGCTCTTGGCCTATTACTGGGCTTTGGTGGAAACTGAACGTCTGACTATGGGTCATCAGGTCACCATGTGACCTGAATTGCCTGTCATGAACTGGATGTTTTCTGACCCATCTAGCCATAAAGTGGGTCATGCACAGCAGCATTCCTTCATCAAATGAAAGTGGTATATGCATGATTGGGCTTGAGCAGGTCCTGAAGGCATAAGTAAGTTACATGAGAAAGTGGCTTAAATGCCCATGGTCTCCACTCCTGCCACCCTGCCTTCTCTCCCCCAGCCTACACTGGTGGCATCATGGGGAATTCCCTATGATCAGTTAACAGAGGAAGAGAAGACTAGGGCCTGGTTCACAGATGATTGTGGACAATATGCAGGCACCACCTGAGAGTGGGCAGCTATAGCACTGCAGCCCCTTTCTAGGACATTGCCAAAGAACAACAGTGAAAGGAAATATTCCCAGTAGCTAGAACTTTGAGCAGTGCACCTGGTTGTGCACTTTTCATGGAAGGAGAAATGGCCAGATGTGTGATTATATACTGATTCATGGGCTGTAGTCAATCATTTGGCTGGATGGTCAGGGACTTGGAAGAAGCATGATTGGAAAATTGGTGACAAAGAAATTTGGGGAAGAGGTATGTGGATGGACCTCTCTGAGTGGTTAAAAACTGTGAACATATTTGTATCCCATGTGAGTGCTCACCAATGGGTGATCTCAGCAGAGGAAGATTTTAATAATCAAGTGGATAGGATGACCCGTTCTGTGGACACCACACAGCCTATATCCCCAGCCACCCCTGTCATCGCCCAATGGGCCCATGAACAAAGTGGCCATGGTGACAGGGATGGAGGTTATGCATAAATTCAGCAACATGGACTTCCATTCACCAAGGCTGACCTGGCTATAGCCATTGCTGAGTGCCCAATTTACCAGCAGCAGAGACCAACACTGAGTTCTTGATATGGCACCATTCCTTGGGGTGATCAGCCAGCTACCTGGTGGCAGGTATTATATTAGACCTGTTCCATCATGGGAAGGGCAGAGGTTTGTCCCCACTGAAATAGACACTTAGTCCAGATACAAGTTTGCTTATCCTGTATGCAATGCTTCTGCCAAGACTACCATCACAGAATGCCTTATCCACCATCATGATATTCCACACAGCATTGCCCCTGACCAGGACTCACTTTACAGCTAAATAAGTGTGGCAGTGGGCTCACACTCAAGGAAATCACTGGTCTTACCATGTTTCTCTGTCATCCTGAAGCAGCTGGATTGATAGAATGGTGGAATGGCCTTTTGAAGTCACAATTACAACACCAACTAGGTGACAACACTTTGCGGGGCTGGGGCAAAGTTCTCCAGAAGGCTGTGTATGCTCTGAATCAGCATCCAATATATAGTACTGTTTCTCTCACAGCCAAGATTCGTGGGTCTAGGAATCAAGGGATGGAAGTGGAAGTGGCACCACTCACCATCACCCCTAGCGATCCACTAGCAAAATTTTTGCTTCCTGTTCCTGTGACATTACATTGTGCTGATTTAGAGTCTTAGTTCTAGTGGGAGGAATGCTACCATCAGGAAACACAACAATGATTCCATTAAACTGGAAGTTAAGATTGCCACCTGGACACTTTGGGCTCCTCCTACCTTTAAGTCAACAGGCTAAGAAGGGAGTTACAGCGTTGGCTGTGGTGATTGACCCCGACTATCAAGATGAAATCAGTTTACTTCTCCATTAAGGTGTCTCTTAGTATTACCATGCCCTGTGATTAAGGTCAATGGGAAACTATAACAGCCCAATCCAGGCAGGACTACCTCAGGAATGAAGGTTTGAGTCATTCCACCAGGAATAAAAAAAAAAAAACAAAAAAAACAAAAAAAACCCACGACCTGCTGAGATGTTTGCTGAAGGCAAAGGAAATACAGAATGGGCAGTAGAAGAAGGTAATCATCAATACCAGCTATGACCACGTGACCAGCTGCAGAAACGAGGACTGTAAATGCCATGAGTGTTTCCTCCTTTTGTTAAAAACATTTGTGAATGTATACACTTGTACTAAGATAATATCTTCATTTTATTTCCTTTTCCTTTATCGTGTAGCATAAGATTTATTGACCTCATATCAGCATTTAAGTATTGTTAACTTCATGTAATAGTATTTGGTTTGGGATTGGTGCGTGTCTGGTTGAAGAAGGAGAGTTACATTAAGTTAGGCGTAATTATGACCTTATTATTGTCTTTATTTGAAGACTATGTATGATCTCAGGTGATGTGTATGGGTACAAGTTGGGAAGGGGTGGATTTGTGATGGTTAATACTGAGTGTCAACCTGATTGGACTGAAGGGTGCAAAGTATTGTTCGTGGGTGTATCTGTGAGGGTGTTGCCAACAGAGATTAACATTTGAGTCAGTGGGCTGGGGAAGGCACCCTTAATCTGGTGGACACAATCTAATCAGCTGCCAGCAAATATGAAGCAGGCAGAAAAACGTGAAGAGGTGAGACTGGCCTAGCCTCCTAGACTACATCTTTCTCTCATGCTGCGTGCTTCCTGCCCTCAAATATCGGACTCCAAGTTCAGTTTTGAGACTCAGACTGGCTCTCCTTGCTCCTCAAGCTTCAGACAGCCTATTGTGGGATCTTGTGACCGTGTAAGTTAATACTTAATAAACTCCCCATTGTATATATCTATCCTATTAGTTCTGTCACTCTAGGGAACCCTGAGTAATACATAGTACATTGCTGAAGGAAGAAATCTAAACTCTCCTCTTTAGTTTTACAAAACAGGAACATTTAGCTTGTGTTCAACAGTTTAAATATTCTTCAAATTGCAGCCCATATTAGTTTCCTGTGGCTGCTATAACAGATTATCAAAAATTGGTTGGCTTAAAAAAATCATTGAAAATGTATTCAATCACAGTTCTGGAGGCCAGAAGTCTGAAATCAGTGTCACTGGGCCAAAATCGCTTTTCAAGTCTCATTGTGTTCCATCTTCTCATTGTTGTCTTGTGTGTGTGTGCGTGCGCGTGCGTGCACGTGTGTGTGTGTGTGTAATATCTCTCTACCTCCATTTTATAAAGACACATGAGACGGCATTTAAGGACCTTCAGGTAATCTAGGATAACTTTCCTATCTCAAGATCCTTAACATAATCACATCTGCAAAGAGTCCTTTTCCAAATAATACCACATTTACAGGTTCCTGAGATTAGGATTTAGTGTTGGTTAGAGGCGATGGAATTTTTAGCTTATCATACACATTGAGAAACAAACTAGTTGATTGCTTCATGGTACCTCCAGCATAAGAATTCTGTGATTCAAAGATTGTGACCTTTGGCAATTTACTTCACCCTTCCCTGAGTATTGGTTTTCTCATTTACAAAATGAGTCTAATAGTAGCAGTTAGGCCATAAGATTGTTATGAAGATTACATGACTTAATGCTACTCAAATATTTAGAAGAGGGGCAGGTATATAATAAGTTCTCACTGAGAGTCAGGAATCCTTACTTGTTGGTGCAGTTTGTGTTGATTATTTTCATTATTATAAAAGGAGGATTATGTGAGAAGATAATTGAGTACTTGCTTGGTGGCCTGTGATATAATCCATATTTCTTTACTGTTACTTTGTTTTGATATATTTAATCAAGGTGGATCACAAAACTGATTACAGTACTGACTTGGCGTCTGAAGAATATGTTTAACCTGCTTTGTGGATTTTGTTTAACTTTGTCTACGACATGGGCAGACTAAGCCAACTCCCAAATTGAGTAGGCAACTTAGAAACCAAGTCTTACGAAAGATTCCCTTAAGACTAATAGCCTTAGGAGTAGCAGAGATATGCTGTTCCCTCAGAAAAGAAATTACATTCTACTCTAAAAATATATAATTCACTTTTTCAACTTTTTATGAATATAAATAAAAGCTCAAACTTTTAGATTGTAACAGAAGTCCTTTCCTGCTGACTTGAATGCCATACCTAACATAACTTCAGTTGAGTCCATCCCTGGTTAAGATTGCCTTTCTACCTCTAAAACTTTAAATTGTCCCTTTCCTCCCATTACTATTGCAGTATAATTCCTTCACATTTGTTAATAGCAACACAACATATTGCCTACAAAACATTTTCTAGGCCAAAATTTTACTGAGTTTTAACATGCTATGTTCTAACATATATTTTAAGTGTACTCATTTTAAAGAAGGCACTATTGTGCTTGACATACTAATTGGCAAGGTATGTAACTTCATCCAGGGGCTATATGTTAAGCTGATAACACAGTCATTGATGGGTGAGACTGAAAATATTATTAATGGGTTTTTCACCATTAGTATGATACAATTAAATAAAATTTCAAATAACAATGTCAAGCATGTACCAATAGAAACAATATTTCCAGGCTGGGCATGAAGGATTATGCCTATAATCCCACCACTTTGGGAGGCTGAAGTGGGAGGATCTTGTGAGCCCAGGAGTTTGAGACCAGCAAGACCCCATCTCTACAAAAAATAAAATAATTAGCTAGGCATGGTGGTGTACTTCAGTAATCCCAGCTACTCAGGAGGCTGAGGCAGGAGGATTACTTGAGTCCAGGAGCTTGAGGCTGCAATGAGCTATGATTGTGCCACCACACTGCACTGAAGTCTGGGCAATGAAGCAAGACCCTGTCTCAAAAACAAAAAAACAAAAAAAAAAGAAAGAAAGAAAAAATACTTCCATTTTTCCTCTGTGCATTTCACCAATAAATAACCATATATAGTTCAAGTAGAAAGGCGATCTATAAACCTTTTGCTATTTAAAATTAGCAAATAGTTAAACCATATGAAATTGCTGTTTTTGTAGGTTAAGAAAAGGTTGAATGTGATAGTTTCACATGGCACAAGGTAAACAAACAGTATCCCTGTGAAGAGGTTCAGTTTTTCAGAGCTATTAAATGAAAGTTGCTAAATAAAACATTCAAGAATATAGGAAATTTTTGCATTTTCCAGTTACATATATTTCTCCCAATAAATATAAACTGAGTCTTGCTTCCTGTCCTCTACTTTAATGTCAATGATTATGGGAGCAAACATTATTAAAAGAAGAAAAATAAGCAAAAGAAATTCATAGAGGGGAAGGCTAGGTAGATAAAAAAAAACAATAAAAAATGCAGATTGTTACAAACTTTGTAATCATTTCTGTTTGACAGTGTTTATCTCTTTATTTTCTTACTCATTTTTATTTCATTTTTATGTGTCTCATAAAGTTGGATATCACTCAGTGTTTAGTTCTTTGGTGTCTGATCATAGAAAGCAGATTGCCCTGGCATTTTTAAGTATTGTAGGAAAAGAAAGTCATTTTCATGTATTGAGATTTATTATTTGAATACATTTTTCAATATAGCAAAGCACACCTACAAAATTTAATGTACCTGCATATGCAAGTGTGCTATACTTGTAGAGCATCCGGTAAAATTTTATACCTCTGTTAGAGAGAATGCAGATAATCAAATAGTTGCACACACTCCTCCCCTCCCACTTTCCACCTCTCTCTCAGTAATCGGTGATATAGGGAAGGGTATTACATTTTCCATAAAAACCTCCCAAACATCCATTCATCACTTTCTGGGCTTGGGGTTGTTCTAGAATGGTAAGTAGTTGAGAAGATGACAGATCACTGATGAAAGAGATTATTACTTGTAGGACAAGGTCAATGACTCAGGAAGGGGAATGGCTTTAGAGAGTAAGGTGCACAGACCTATTATGAGCTGCACTAAGAAGTTTGTAGTCATACAGTATTTGTTTTATGGTAAATTGCTTGTTTTTTGTATCAATGAAGTTTCATTATGAGAAGCTTCTCATTAGGAAACACATTAGTTTGGTATTGATTACTTCCATGAATTCTTATCATCTGCTTCTGTTTTATCACAGTTGTCAGATTCTTATGACCTGGATGACAATTTCTTGTCATACCTTGTAGGACATTGCATTTTGGGATAGATGTAAATGAATAAACTGAGACCACCTCATAATTTTAAAAGCAATCTTACTCTGAGTCAGCATGTGTACTGCATACCATTAAAAATGAATGGGAAAAAAAAAAGGAAATGACTGTGGTTCAATAATTTATGAAAATGTTACGGTTTTATTATTATCTGTCTCTGCCTTTTTAAAAACACCTATCACTGTAGCATATAGGTACTCAGACAAAACATTGGTTTCTAGCTCAGAAATGATGGAAAAAAATTTCTATTTCCCATATGTTTCTTAGTAGCTTGATGGATGATTGTCAAAGAGTGAGCAAAAAGGTAGATATAAAAGAAAAAAAAATCAAGTAGCCAGCTAATTTATATAATGCTTTCTGTAGACAATAATACTGTTGTAGATATTCTGGGAAAACCAAAAACTTCACTGGAACGTCCTTCAAATTACATAGGAAGCAAGAAGTCACTAGGGGTTATAAAGATGGACACAAGATTGGTTAGGAACTTATGCTGAGTAGTTCCTTATACACATCATTCTACTTTTGCATGTTTGAAATTTTTTCATGATAAAAAGTTTTTTAAAAAATCTCAGGATTTAACTGTTTCCCAGTAGCAATTTATACTCTGAATATGGAAATAAGAATGTTCATTGTACACATATACGAGACTCTGTATTTCATAAATACTTCCTATTTTCATGAAATCTTGATCTCTACCTCTTTCTTGAGATGGCCTATACAATTCCACTACCAGTAAACATCCTCAAAGTCTCTAGCCGTGCCTCCTATGCACTGTTCAGGTAACTTGCCATGAGAGGACAGAGGTAAGAAGCACCACAAATAAAGAAGCAAGAGAAATTTCCTGAGGTTTAGACTGAGGAGAATTGGAAGAATGGAAATGTAGATTAAAATCATTTTTAGTTATAAGCCCATTCCCCCCACAAGCAGCATTAATATTAGTTATTATATTAGCACTAATATTCATACTAATTCCAAAGGCTCTAATATTATCTAGTCACTAATTTGGAATGTCAACATGTTTTATAAAAATGTCTTGGCGAGGTACCTGGCCAACCCCAAAATGAAAGGAATGGCTCCAAATTATACAAGTGTGGCTATGGAGAACTAAAACTTAATTGGTTGCTGCTATCTTCACCACTAATGTATTCTTTAACTATAAATGAACAGCATTGCCAAGAACTGCTTCCTACTTTCCATGCTCTGTAACATCTAGATGCTAAGACTCATTAAGCTTGTATGTACTAACTTTCTGTTAATTGAAAAGGAGACAAAGGATGTACCCAGGTCCCTGTTCCTTGCTGATACTGATAGGGTCTGTCAAACACAAAGATTGTGTGGTGGTGGGCGCCTGTAGTCCCAGCTACTCGGGAGGCTGAGGCAGGTGAATGGCGTGAACACGGGAGGCTGAGCTTGCAGTGAGCCAAGATCGTGCCACTGCACTCCAGCCTGGGCGACAGAACGAGACTCTGTCTCAAAAAACAAAAACAAAAACAAAAACGAAACAACAACAATAAACACACACACACACACACACACAAAAGATTGTAACGAACTTCTTTCCTTTTGTTGATCTCTATCAACTTTATGCTTATTGAGAGAAGGTCATCCATTCCTAATTATGTTCTAAGGTCAAATGCCACGTAAATTCCTCTCATAGTGATTTATAATAAAATGTTACAAACATGATGTATAGAAAACAATCATTTTAAACTTGTTCCATGATCAGATACCACATGAATGAATTTCATTTTGCAATATTCCATTTAGCTGGGCCTGTGCATTTTCTTCATTAACCCTTTCTTGACTCTGGCTTCACACAGATTTGGGTAATTCTTTCTCTATACTCTACGGTACGATTCAGTTCTATTATAGCACATATTATAGCACGTAAAGAAGCATCGTGTTGCCTTCTTTAGTTTGTATGTCTGTCTCCTCCTACTGGTCTCTAAATTTTTTTGAGACCCAGGATTATTTTCAATGCCCACCACAATGACTAACTTTGTAGCTTTCGACAAATGTTTGTTGTAAGTAAATGGCTAACTCAACCAAAAAAATAATAATAATAAAAATGACTTATAGTTGTCAATCCTTTGAGTGATTTTGAGTAGATTTTCTAATGTAAGTCGATGTCTCTTGGCTTTTTCCTTTTCCTTTTCTCACATATCCCATGTCTTTACACTGGGGCTACAGATAGAAAGGGAAATATTTTGCCTATTGACTTTCAATTTCATATCCTGCCATTGAACTAACCTCTCCATTCTTTATATTTCTCTACTTTTCTAATATTTAGCATCTATTGTGATCAAGGCGATCAAATACTATTTATTATTACACTGCCCTCAAATTCCTTGTGACATTCATTCATCTAAATCCAGCCCTACCTTCCATCTTTCTGCTTTGCCATTTGCCTTTTCCAACCACTGGTACCCTCTAAGTCCTTCTAGAAGAGTGAGTCTGTTGTATAAAAAGACAATCTTTTGAGATCCATAGTTTTCAGGTCCCAGGACAGTAGGCAAACATTTCTGTGTAGGATGATTTAAGTGATCTCTTAAAGAGCATGCAAAGTAGTACCCAAAGTATTGGCAGACATTGCATTTTTTTCTTTTTTCTTTCTGAGACAGAGTCTCCCTCTGTGGCCCAGGTTGGAGTGCAGTGGCCCAATCTCGGCTCACTGCAACCTCTGCCTCCTGGATTCAAGCGATTCTCGTGCCTCAGCCTCTCGAGTAGCTGAGGTTACAGGCATGCACCACCACACCATGCTAATTTTTGTATATTAAGTACAGATGGGGTTTTATCATGTTGGCCAGGCTGGGCTCGAACTCCTGGCCTCAAGCGATCCACCCATCTTGGCCTCCCAAAGTGCTGGGATTAGAGGCATGAGCCACTGCGCCGGGCCCAAACATTGCATTTTCTTGAGGCTTTACTTTGATAAGCACATTGTCCATTAAAATGTCAGTGATTTTTCTCCTATGTTTTTAAAAGTTTTTCTACTCCTTTCTGGTCCAGGAAACTTAGAGAGCATTTGTTTTCCAGGGTCAGGAATATTTGGCCAGCTTTTATTTATACTTTCCCTTGAATCTTGGAAAATAAAGGGAATGTTATGTGGTAATTTAGAGGTAAGGAACATACCTCTCCCGAGGGCTCTGCATCAGGTTCAGTTTAGGGTTGAGTTTAAGATTCAGGTTGATTATTATTATTCTTTAGGCAAAGAACCCACCCATAGAGTTCCTAGTTACAGATAATTTTTTCTATTTTCTACTACATCCAAAATCTCCATCAAGTTAGGTAGAACAGGTTGGTAATTCAAACTAAAAATAATATGTGGCCTGCCTGCCAGGATCTGTTTTTTTGTTGTTTGTGTGCTTGTGTGTGTGTGTGTGTGTGTGTTCCTTTTTCTTTGTTTCGTTCTTTCTTTTTTTGTTGTTGTTATTTGTTTGTTTTTACAAAGAAGGTTTTATTAGAAGGAATCTATTGACTTAGGCAATTCCAAAAAAACTTGTCAAGATTTTTATATTACATACTTTTAGAATAAAGCTAAGTTTCTTATAAACTTGAATATATTACCCATGAACATGGTATGAATATGAGAAAACATTTTAACCTCCATTTTGCTGGTAGAAAAATAAAATCAGAGATTTGTTTCTGGTCATATGGGCCTCTATGGCCCCAGAAATAGATTCTGTGACTTATGAAGTTCACCAGAATGCGACATCTGTTGATAAAAGGTAAATGCCAAATTGGTGAGTGAGTTGGTATTATTTAACATTTATCAGAAAGCAATAGAGATATTTGCTTTGAGGAGTTCGAGGTCTTAGATTGGTGTATCATTTAGCTCATTACTGACATAAAAATCATAAAATGTCTTGGTTTTATTTTGGGAAGGTAGCTATAGAATCTTTAAAATATAACAGAAAATTTCCCTGACATAGTAAAGCATGACTATTTGGAAATTTGTTTTTACATCTGTTTTGAAAATAATCATTTAGCTAAGTGGTCACATCTTGATAAAAGACTCCCAGTGTCCATCTAATAAATGAGACTGGATGAAAAAATAGATTCGAATTTCATGCCTTATATTTTGTCCTTGGAAGACACACTAATGCTTTCCTGTCTACCACCTCTTAGAAAAGCATAAGGATTCACTTAATCTGACAAAAAAAATTAGTCTTTAAAATTGAAATGGAAACAGAACAATAATTTATAAATTATTGTGTTCCGCCAGTTGCTCAGTTGTGTTGTTTATGTAATATTATGTAGTAACTTATTCTGAACCATTATTTTAAGAATACCACAAGCTTAAAAAGGTTTTGAGAGAGAATTTTATTAGCCTACCTTGAGAGTGAATCCACTGATAACATTTTCATAACCTCCCTTGGTAACACACTCATTATACAATCATCCTTATTGCAGGTATTTTATCCTCTTACCAAACAGGAACTTTTCATGCTACAGTTAATTCTATTAGCTTCCTCATTTCCACTAACGTTAGAATAGAATATCTAGTTTATTTCCTTTGAGCCTTACTTAGTGTACTGATTCTTGAGAGAGGAGGTGTGGCATCCTTTGCTCTCAGTGGGAACAAACTATACCATTACCTCTGAAATGGCATGAGCCAGCATGTTTCTTAATATATTTTGCCATGCTTGGTGTTCACATATTCAGCATATGAGGGAGGTGATGGATAAATGACTTTTTAAAAAAGCTGCTGTAAAGCCTTTTATAAAGAATGACCTATTTTATTTTAAAACTTAATATCATCCGGTGGTTTCCTATGGGCCGAGGAATGACACAAAGTAAAGGAAATGTTGTTCCAGAGATGATGGCTATTTTTGACCATTTTCCTTTGTTTCTTTTGGTCTAGTGCATTGGGTCAAGGATTTAGGGAGAAAGAAGAGATTGAGTCATAGTTTCAGAAAAGAAAGGGTGAGTTCAATTTCCTCATTTTGAGTTTTTCTTTCCTTTTTTTTGGTCATGAATGAATTCACCATGTATAACTTTACAGAGCCTTCTTGATTCCCCTGCCACCCCTCTTCCCACACCATCCCCAACTCTGGGTATCTCTAGAGGTTGATAAACTGTTCTCAAAACCAAGTAACAGTCAAGGCACCTGGAGAGGTTTGGGCAGCAAGGGGAGGGGATTGGCTATCGACATGGATCTAGACAGGCCAATCGCAAGTGAAGGCTACTGTTGTCTCCTAACAGCTGTTCTGTGGCCTCTGTGAAATGCGTGGTGGCTTTCATCCAGATACTGGGCAGCTGTTGCCTCACAAAAAGCATTGCCACAATTGGCATTAATTGGCTCTCTGTTGGTGGCCTCCACTGGCAATTCATTGAACCTTTTCTTTCCCTGCCTTTCTCCTACTGTCTTTATCTGCCTTTTCCTCTTCATTTTTGCTTTCTCTCTCCTTTTTATTTCCTTTGTCTTCTTTCCCCCCTCTGTCTTACCAGTAGGTAGCCTGGAAAATTAAAGAGAAGCCACAGTTCCTGAGGGAAGAATGCATTAACACCTCAGATGGGTGCTGTCTGCCAGCACTGGAGAGGAACCTACGGAGAGGGCTGCTGGGAGACAATGCTCAGACCTCCCAAGGCATCAGCCTGCCCTCCCGCCCCCAAGTTGCTTTGCTCAAGGTGTGTCAGAGTTTACTGTGGGACTGTGTATTTTATCCATTGAGCTTCTCCTTTCACCACAAGGCAGAGAACACGGCTGTGTTTTTAGAATGGATGGGCCCACGGGGAATTTTGAGTGATTCAGTAGTTGTGGTGTAAGCCCTTCATCATAACTCCCTGTCAGGCACAGTCACTAGAGGCAGAAGGTTCTACAGTTTGTGATTCCTTGCCCTGATAAGAGCAGCGCTGTTTTAGGGGTTGTGTATGGCAAACTTAATCTCAAATCCAAAATCAGCATAGCTGCTGTTTCCAGACATTTTTGGATTTATAATGTATTTATTTGACAAGTTTTTAATAAAGTAAAAATGAAATGCCATTTTTTTTATTATGCACTTGACAAATCACTTGATTTAGAAAGAATAAAATTCCACAAAACAAAGACAGCTTGAAAGTCCATGGTATGAACCGTTAAAATCACAGAACTGTCTGGATGCTCTTCTGCTCCTTCAAATATAAAAAGGAAATAGTAGTAGCAACTGTTGTGCTTAAAATTTCCAAGTCTGCTTTCAGATTATCCAACTTTATTTTCTCAATCTCAATTTTAGAGTCAAGAAGAGGACTAAAGAAAAGCTAGTGACTCATATACTTGTTATTTTCCAACCAGAAAGAGGCAACAGTAGGACATGATGCTCTTTTACTATGGGAATATAAAAAAGTTAAAACAATTTTGCAAAGTTTTTTTCATAAAAAGCCCAAAGCATTTTGCCCAAGGCTGCTTCTCTTTGGAATTTAAACCCCATGTACAACATCATATGGGGAAATGCAACCAACATGCCACTCATTTGTTTGCATTTAACTCATTGCATGTTGATTGCTAAGAACACATACATGACCAAGAAGATATCCAAGCTGCTAAGAACACAGCTATCCAAGCCCTTTGAAAGGACACATGAAATCTAAACAAGGAGCCTCAGTCTGGACAGTCTTAAACAGATGTGAAGTCCTCACAGCCTTTGCCATTTTGAAGATTAAATTACTAGCAAACCACTTTCGACAAGGGTTTTAGTTCTCAGAGTAATGACCAGGACCCGTAACAGACATTAAAGAAAAAAAGTGAAGCTTATTTAGAGTTAGGGAAAATATCCCAACACCAGCTGGGACTCCCTAATTTTGGTAATCTGCTTTCTCTCATCTATATGATGAGAAAAATCATACTCTGTCACCTTAGGATTATTTTGTTACTTAATGAGTATAAAATTACTTGAAAATCAATATGATAAATACTCTTAATAACTGGAACAAGCAATTGTGGACCATGCATAAAAAAAGAAATAGCTTTGGAGAAATGTAATTTCTTGGATGGACAGATTGTCTATCTGCTAGAGGAATGGCCCACAGTTTTGTGATTTGTTTATTCATTCGTTTAGAAAAATGACAGAAGAAATCTGAGAAATGAGATAATCAGATTGGCTGTGTATCTTTTTGTTCTCGTATTTTTTTTAAAAATTCCCTTCGAACACATCTAACCTCAATAAATAAATAAATAAAAAGAAACAAAAGCCCCCAACAGAGTCCTAATTCTAATTTATAACCACTTAAAATCTGGATATGCTTTGAACTTTGCATTTAAAAGAAAAGTTTTTCTGATTTTCTATCAATCCCTCTCCTTAGCTTGCAATTCACAAACGTACTTTTCTCCTTCAGAGCTAAAGCGAGTGAGAGACAATTGGTTTAAAGCTGCTGAAGTCTCCATTGCAGGGGAGCACTGGTTTAATTCAATCAAGGTAGAATGAAGGTCTGAGAAGGGATAGATTTTAAGGCTTGGGCAGTGAGTGGAAGCAGCATTTCCTGAGTCTACAACGCATTCTGCCATTGTTGGTGGGAACTATCGCAATATAGCTTTCGTATCTCCACCAGTTAAAATACCGTGTTGTCAACTCCCTGCCTTTGTTCTTTCTTTTTTCCCATAAGGACATTGAGTAGTTTGAGAAGATACATGCAGTAAATGTACGTTGTATATATTAGTAATATTCTTTTGCTAACATTGTACGCTAGTCATAGGGAAAATACAATTTTTCTATATGGTTTATATTATTTTTCTAAGCTTTGAAGTATTTAACAATTTTGTCCATGAGATACAAATTCAAAACTCATCGGGAGCCAAACTAAGGAAAAAAAATGAAATAATTTGTAGGGAATGCTGAGAATTGTGTCACAAGAGAGGGCATTGCACAAGGCCACCACGTTTTACAATTCCAGGGCACCCCCCATTCACATCCTATTGTATGTGAATGGTGCCCCCTAGTGTAGAGCAATGCAGAGGCCCTCTACGTGCCCTGTTCATTCATTCATTCAGAACATCCACATTGAGCTGTGCGCCAAGCATGGTTCTAGGTGTTGGGGAGGTAGCAGTGAACAAAGTGGACAAGAATCCCTGATCTCACAGAACCTAAAGGCATTCTCTTTTGATTATTATTTTTTAAAGGCAAAAAGCAACCTGCCAACCAAACAAAATGCATCAATATGCAGAATTCAGCTCACAGGACCACAAATTAATGACTCTTGTCTAGACTTCTGAATTATTTCTGTGATCATGAAGGTGTTAGCCACATGGAAAAAATACACAATACACTAACCACAAGCTTGCACCTACTGCTTAGCTTATGCCTAATGAGAGCTCTGGCTATATAGAAAACTCAGCTAATTAATTTTCAATTACAATTTTACACCCCATCCCGAAGTCTGTACTTGCCTTACCTTCTTCCAAGAAAACATAATTCCTAGAGGTGATCTGTTAGGTAACACAGGATGAAAAAGTAGAATAAAATGGGGATCATGCCATTCTGCCAAAGCATTGTCTGCCTAAATATCTATCCTAAAGACTCATGGGAGAGGCAAGCCATTGAAAAATGGTCAGGGTGGCATCTTGAGCCAATTCAGTCTGCTCTTAACCTCCTATACATTTAATTAAAATTTTTTTCAAACAAAAAGGAAGATTCTTTAAAGTATCAGGTCTCTTGGGGTTATGCTAACAGAAGCAGGTGAAACACCAAATTTAAAGAGCTTTCATAAATAATTAATTTCTCAGCCTTTTGGCTTCTTAATGCTAGTCAATGGAAAGTTTTAATTTTATCTGCAAAATGAAGCTAAAAGAATGTCACCTAGTTCCTTCCCTGTCTGGAGGAATTTGGATTTTTTTTTTTTCATTAGAAGCTTGGGTAAAACTAAGAAGAAACCTGTATTCAAGTTTCTGCAAGAAGCTTTAAAGAAATGCTGTGATGGTACTGAAATAGTTTACAAGTTTTCCACCTACAACTCACTTTGCATTTTCTTAAATAAGATAATGACTCAAAAAAATTTAAAGGACCTAGGTCACAGATCTTACGAAGAATTGGAGTCATGGTATAAAGGTGTAAAGATTGTATATAAACATTCATATTTTCCAAGAAACAGAGCAAAGACCACCTGTGATAACTCTTCCTCTTTTCTACCTGCCTTCCAGGATCCTTTCTTTCCAAAATCCCTCATAAATTAATGATAATGATAATCGGAAGAGAGAGTGTCGGCCAAATCAATCTGCACATTATATTAAATTACTTTTCCCAAAGTTTGGAAGTATTTCCTGAAAGCTGTCAAGGGTATTAGTTTTCTTCTCTCTCTTTAAATCACAAAGCAAAATTCCACTGTCTCTCCCCCACCCCTTCTAAAAAAAAAAAAAGTTGTCGAGTTTTGCTTTTCTATTCACTGCAGTCCTGGCCAAAGTAAAGCCCTCTTTCTCAATGACGTCAAGATCTTTACCAAGATTAGGCTTTCATTTCTCTATTGCAGCAATTAGCCAGGGAATGTATAAAAGGCGTCAGGGAGACTCACTGGGTTGCAGAGAGAGGCACTTTGCACCACAGACAGCTAGCAAGAAGGGAAAGACAGAGAGTGAGAAAAAAGAGGAGTCAGTCGCTCCTGGGGAAGAAAGTGAGACTGGGAGAAAGAGAAGCACAGAAAGTGTGTGTAAAACGGAGTAAAGAAAGAAAAAAAAAAAAAAAAAAA
>NW_012109808.1:1007282-1028035 GCF_000951045.1 Mandrillus leucophaeus | reverse complement strand
TTACCTCCCCCACCCCCTTTATCACCACCCCCCTTTTAAATAAGAGGGTGAAGGGGAACCAGAGCGCACAAGGGAACTGACTCAGGAGGCAGAGAAGATGGGCATCCTCAGCGTAGACTTGCTGATCACACTGCAAATTCTGCCAGTTTTTTTCTCCAACTGCCTCTTCCTGGCGCTCTATGACTCGGTCATTCTGCTCAAGCACGTGGTGCTGCTGTTGAGCCGCTCCAAGTCCACTCGCGGAGAGTGGCGGCGCATGCTGACCTCAGAGGGACTGCGCTGCGTCTGGAAGAGCTTCCTCCTCGATGCCTACAAACAGGTGAGCTGAACTGAGAAGGGCTTCTCCTTAGGTCTACAGGGGCAGGGGCTCACATGCTGGGGACCAGAGGCCATTGGGAGGACGGGGGTGAGAGCTGTGAAGCCCTATTTGTGGGGCTGCCAAGTGAGCCTCTAAGTTTACTTTCTACACCTGTTGCACAGGTTAGTTTGGGAGGGTGACAGCTATTAAGCCATAATAACTCTGTGTGACCTAATAAGGAGTCTTTCTACTAAGGGTTATTGATATCTTGCTGTGATTTGGGAGTAGAAGGCATTTGTGCTGGTACAATAACTTGGGAAAAGTCAGAAAATGATTGGGAAGAGGAGACTGCTGCATTTATTCTGCTCTTGCCATAAACTGGAATTTTGATTTTTTGCTTGATGCGAGGCTATCAAGTGAGGTACGCTGAGGAAGTATGCTCGAGGGGTGGGTACTGAAAAGCAAGAAATGGGAAATGCTACTCAAAACTCTCAGACAGCTGACAAAATAAGAAAATGGTCATAGAAAGTGTGATTGGGCATCATAGCTGCTTGGTTTCTGGTCGAGGTAAGAGTTAATGAAAGCAAGCAGCGGTGTACCACCTCCTCTACATTGATTCAAACTTGAACCCTTTGGAAGCGATTTTCAGGCAGTGAGTCCTGAGTGACTAGATACCAACTTGCAAAAGAAAAATCTGAAAACTAGCTGTCAGAAATCCAGCATTTGCAAGGGGAGCCTCCTTTACTTTGTTTCTCAAAAATAAAATATGTTGCCCTAGAAAGAGATGATGGGTCTATGCTTCATTAAATCTCAGAGCTGTTATGAGCATTAGGGCAGTGGTCTCCCTTACCTGGTCGGGTAGCGTCCAGGGGCTGCTCTCTCAAAATCAGAGGTGGTGATCTTAGTTTCTAAATGCAAAATACTGTGTTCCAGGCTTTTTGCTGGTTAGAGATGTTGGTAGAGCATTTTCAACTAAGATCTTCAGGGGCACAGAGGAAGATTTTGGCCCTGGTCTTTTGTCAGTTTTCTGCTACCTGCTATGCCCATATGACTTCTAAAGTTCCCCTCCACCCCCTCAACCAGGCTTGAGAAGAATGAACTATTTTGGCAAAAGTAGTTATCAAAATAGACAATCTTGGTTTCCCTAAAAGTGTAGTGGGACCTTGCCCAAGATGCCAGAAAAAGAAACTGTACATCTGTATTTTAGAGAATTATAGAAGCCAGGTGTTCAGTGAAGTGGTGTGCTTTAGGCAGGCAGCACCTTAGAACCAGAGACGGGGAACTTGAAATAGTAGAGGCACAAGGGAATGCGTCCTCCATAAATAAACACTAGAAAAATAAAACCATGCACCAGGAAAAGAGAAGAAGTAACTTGTAAAATTACAAAGAATTCAGGACAGGATTGTTCTTCTGAAAATCAGATGTTCGAGAAGAAAATATCTGTTGTGAACTAGGGAAATTTTACCACAATACATGTCTTTATGACTGATAGTAACCTAAAGAGAGTTTGTGTTTATTGTTGTTAAAAATGTGAATAGCAAGAGCTCCTTTTAGGAGATGGAAATTCTTTTATGAGAATATGAATTGGTGCTCAAAGTTCTAACAGTAAAAACTCATTTATATTGTGCATGTCAGAGAGGATGGGAGATCTAGAGAAGTAGATATTGAATTCATCATTTCATTTCCACAAAAGTATACATTGAATGGGAAGGTTTTATGGTTTGTTTTAGGGGAAGGCAATTTGGAGGCAGGTGGAGGAGTACACAAGTATATCAGACATTAATTAGGAAGTTCCCTGTTCAACATCCTATTTTATATGTGTTAGCAGACACCATGGAAATATCAGTGGTTTGATCTCAGTATATTAAACTCTTACTTTTTGGAAGGACAATTGCCTTTTGTTTATAAAGTAAAAAAAAAAAACAAAAACAAAAACAAAGCACTTATTGGAAGAATTTTACTTATATACATAGATTTCTTATATAAATGTCATGTTTCATTAAGAAAAACATGAAAAAAGTCATGTCTCACATAAACAATGGGGGCTGTAATGTTACCCACAAATATTAAGTGAGGTTATTTCTCCCATTAAGCAGCTTATTGAACATAAAATGGAAAAACAAACAAATACTTCTTTAATAAAGTTTATTGTTTTTTTTCACTAATGTATAGTGTTCCATTGTGTTGCAATATGTTGTTATTCCTATTCCAGGAAATTGGGAAGGATGAGTGATTTGTTTTTTCTTTTTGCATATGGTTTGTATATTCCTCTTCTGTATTTTTTTGTCCCTGCCTACTGATTTGATTAGTGACCAAGTTCACGACTGATGTTACTACGTTTGCTTTTGATGATTTATGTAATAGCTACCATGTGTAGAAGCAACCTCAGGACCCACATGTCCAAAGACAAGACTGGAGTGGGTGTGTGATAAATGGAAACATTATGAACACAGCTGGAACTGAATGATGGTCTCTTTCTGTCTTCAAGTATGGCAAGGGTAGTGGTTTCTCTGGTGGCATTTGAGGGTCACTCAGAACCTCTCAACCAGGTTGAATCACTTCTCTGAATGCTGTTTTCATCTGTGCCACTGTCTTTGGGTGTAGTCATTTCTAGAGACATTGTAGGAGGTTCTGTTTGAGATGGCATCACACTATTTCATAATCCTGATTTGCATTATTTCAAGGCTGCCCATCCCTAGAAGTGAAGTTTTCCAGGATGAGAGGGGTGTGTGCCCATGTGATAAAACTAGACATGTGATTTGCCGTTATTAATTCTCCTTGTTGCTGCATGTCAGATGCCCATAAAGATATGTAGAGAAAGTGGAGTAAAAGTATTATCCCTGTGCTTTGCCTCCACAAGGGGCAACACAGAAATAAAGAAAGAACAAAATAAAATTTTCTTTTCTTTTTATTTTTTTAAATAAACCCTTTCTTAAAAGGTTGAAAAGGATTTGAATTAACTTTATGGAGAAGCCTTTAAAGATAATGTGAGTTTAGTAAGAGATAGATTCTGTGTACAATTTTGATTGAAAGGAAAGTCTATAGACACTGGTGAGAGACCCTGAGGTGAATAAAAGGTGTTTGTTATTTAAGTTTCTACAGTCAGTGTCATTGCATCTGAACAGTATATCCTTGTGTTGGTGCTCAGAGACTAAAAACATGCAACCAATAAGCAAACTGCTCTGTCTGGGAGCCTGGCTCTTACCTAAATGAAGTGTAAAAGTAAACACACAGTATAGATGCTGACAGGCAGTTTAGCTTCTGCACGGTTAATATTGCAGAGGTACAGAAAACATATTCATTTGAACATATAATTTTGGTTTTGAAAGGGTCTCTTTAACATTCTCCTCCTCCTCTTCATTCACCTCAAGCCTTTGACACTAGTTTCCACAATGGAAAATGGCCCTTTTAAGAGAGAAACAGTCCCCAAAGAACACAAAGCAGGCCACAGCCAGAGCTTGTCCATCACTTGGATAAAACATTGGGGAATGATAGAGCTTAGAGCTACATTTTCAAGGTACAAATTAAAAAGAGAATAGCTAAAAGGGAATTGAGCTCAGAGGAAGGAGTACGTAGCCTATTCTTCAACTCTGATTTATTTGGCCAATCTGAATATAAATGGTTAAATCTCTGCTTAATGATAGTTTGGCCATGTTTCTAAGGACATTGATGTAGCCTGGTCATTATGTCAAAGAATTTGAAAC
Source organism: Mandrillus leucophaeus (assembly GCF_000951045.1). Lineage (NCBI taxonomy): Eukaryota > Metazoa > Chordata > Mammalia > Primates > Cercopithecidae > Mandrillus > Mandrillus leucophaeus. The sequence continues at coordinate 1,024,033 of NW_012109808.1, read as the reverse complement.
TTCCTGATAGTTAATAAAGCCATTTTCAGGGCTTTGGACAGCAAGAAGTATGTGTGAAAATTCTGCTGCCACACACCCACCCTTCATTTTTATAATTTGCTTTACATTCTATTATGAGATTATGTGATATATTGTCCACAAGCCTTTCTCAGGCTGTGGAAAAGAAAAAGAAATAAAACTCCAAAACAAAAAACAAGGTTAGTAGTATATGCTGTATTTTCTGCTTCTACTTGATGAATGGTTCTTTTCTCTCCCTTGCCCTGCATTTCACAGTCCACATGCTAAAGCAGCATTTCCTTTTTCCCCATGCACTGAACACTGAACATCATCAAGGGAATCAAATTTTTATATATGCTATATGTTTATGTTCATGTTCATACTCATAAAGATGTCCATTGCAACATCTGAACTTGGCCCAGAGATGTCTTCTGTTGTAAAAATGCAAATCCTTTATTTACCTCCTTTGTTGGTGTTGTGTTGATGTTGCTTGCAAAATCGTAAGAAAGGACCACTGTAATAGTGCAGATGAGAGAGATAAAAGTCAGCGATGACAATATCACATTTTACGTATGTCCTTTCTGATCCTTGCAGAATAAAGGGACCCTTTGGGAACATCGGAACTTCAAGACCAATTAGTGGAAATGATGCTTCTTGTGTTTGGGCATTAAATACTGGGCAGGGTTCTCTTTAGAGCAGCTAATGCTGGCAGGGAAAGAGGTACCGACCTAATTACTCTTCCGCAAGAGTAAAAAATGCCTTTTGAATGCCTCTTTGGCAAATATGTCTCATTAAGGACAAAAACCAAACACAAACCCTCTAAGAAGAAGAAATTAAGATGATAGGTAACTTGTGGCCAGACTTTCTGTGCCACTGTGGGAAATTAAAACAAAGTTTGGGAGTACCAAGGGATAACTTGTTTTTGTTGAGCTTCTTTCCTGCAGCCTAAATGTTATTATGGGACCGACTTTATTTTCTTCATCATTTTGGCTCTGTGTCAAGGAATGCTTTGCTCCTGGGGAGAGCAAACAATCTTCCATCATCGAAGACAATGGTGATTCTCCCAGCCTGTCTCAGCAGGGCGCATAACCCAGCAAACCAAGAAGTTCTCCATTTGAAACTCTGGTCTGTTAGGAATTTAATTTTTATGGTGACCAAATGGGGAGATGAGAATGAACAGTAATATCTTTTTAGAATATTTTCTTTTAGTTTAAAGGAAACTTCCATATCTAAAAAAAGTGTTTTTTTCTTTATTTTAGCTAAATTGTCCTCCATCAGGTTTTAGCAAAGATGGACACATTTTATGACTAGTATATGAAGCTTATAAAAGCAGACTACTGGTCTACTCACATTTGGATTTATGGATGGTGGGTGTGTGTTTTTCCTTCTTAGTTTTATTAATAATATTAATTTTATCTATGCATTTTCTCTTGTCTAGGCACCTTCATGAATAAGAATATCCATTTATGACATTATAAGATTCAGTAAGGGACCCTGGCTGCTCAAAAAAAATAAAAAGAATAGGCCACATTTGTTTTGTGCACTGACCAGATGCGACAATCAAGGACGGATCAATGACACTGAGTGGTGATTATGGTAGTACTCTACGAGACAGCTCCAGGATTCGTATTTCTAAATTTATCTGCCTCAGTGAGCTTATCCATCACCCAAATATGATTATGTTCATTGCAGATCAGGGTGATGATTATGTGTAAAATTCTTCACTGACCTAGGATTATAACAACTAGCATTCATTCAATAAAATAAATACTTCCCTGTCTAACCCTAATCCTAACAAAATGCTAAATCCCCCACATAAAGAGCATTATGAATTTGGTAACTTTCCTAATTTTTCATTTTAGAGTGACAGTGTTATACTTACTCTAAATTTCCCAAGGCAAATTAGTCTGTGTTTTGGAAAGAATTCTGCAGCTGAACTATACATTGTCTCTAAGAAAGAGAGGGTGCATTAACTTCCCAAGAAAATTTACTGCAGGTAACAAGAGAGCCTCCTGTGACAAAAGCATCAGATTAGATTATTCAGTTGAATAATCAGACATAATGAAAGGATCAACAGGTCTGCTTGGATGAGTCGGGGGTCAGAGGCCCATTTATCAAGGCCACATAATTGTTCATAGGTTTCAAAAATGATTCCAAAATGCAGATGCATGTTTTTACCTATCAAGAACCTACAAGTGTACAGGTTGCTTACTTAACAGGAAGTCACTATAACAGACTAATCTGAATGCATTTAGGTCTTCTTATCACAGTATGTTGAGGTACACAGTACACATGATATTGTTAAAACATCCCTTCTGGAATCATTACTATTATTTCAAATGGGAAAGATCTAAAGAGAAGAGGCTGCTACCCATTACCTAGATCTATAAAAAAGGAAGTACAAAAATAATCCATGGATTAAAATGTTTGTAATACCTTCAACATGTATATCTTTAAATTTGATGTATATTTTCACGCCTTAAAGACTAGTGTAGTTCATATGAAAGAATCCAGCTAAATGTGCTTATTAGATTTCTCCATCTAGTGTCACTTGCAAATTAACCAAGAAAGTTAGTATAAGTAAAATAATTTTCTCTGTGGCGGTGACTAAAAAACAAAATGTACTTACTTAAATCACACCAGCATCTTCCTTTCTAAGAAGGAAGATTATTACCATAAGATTTCTCTTAGAACACTAATAATGCTTATTTCAAACATGCCCTTCTAGGATTTTTTAGAAGGGAGAGAAAGAACTTTAATTCTTTCTCTACAGTTAAAATGAGTTATGCATCAACAGTAGATAGAAACTTCTGACTAAAAGCCCTTGAGTGTGTTATATCAGTTTGGATTGTTAAATCTTTAACAATTCACTTCTAGGTGACTTCAATTAACAGTAACATTATGTGTGGCTATATGTATATGAGGGAAATAAGTCGATCCAGTTGGAAGTATATTATAATATTAAGGATAGTATATAAAAATCAATTGTACTGTCGTAAGTTGTCCCTAATGTTATTGGCTTTGATTAAACCATTCCAAGGAAGATCCAACTGTATTAATTCAAACTGAAGTAATTGGCTCTTTTACTGTTGCCTGCTTTTTATTATCAATTTACAGATTCAAAGGCTGCAAACTTTCCTTCATTCTGTTTTCAACTATTTAAACCATGTGCAAAGGGAACACATGAAACAATTTTTATCTCTACCTCTTCTGCCCCAATATTTTATAATTCAGAGGAGCTTGTTAACAAATTGTGGGGTAGAAAAGTACTTTTTAGTGTGACTGCCTAGATAAAGAGAGCGAAACAAGCACACTTGGAAAATGAGAAATTAATATAGAACTCTGGAGTAACCATTTTTGTTTCTTTTTGTCTTTTTTTTTTTTAATGGAAATTGTAAGTTTGGAGTGGTAAGAACCACCTTGTAAGCAGTGGCAGTAGAAGCCTCCAGGGAGGATGCCATATTGAGGAGAGTTCAAAGCTTTGCTCAGGATAGATATATATTTTAAACACAAAATTGCCCAAGAATGATGATGTTTTATTTCACATGGTGGGGTAGCATCTGATAAGGGCAACACACACCCATATAATTACAGTGCACAAAGAGCTCTTTTTCTCTTGTTGCCCTCCAGTTGCCATATGTGAAAGACAGGCATTATTGTTTCCATTTTACGGGTGGGAAAACTGAATCACTAAAGAGGTTAAGTGGAAGTAACCCTTCTTATAAATGGTAGACCTCAGGTTTTCTAGGTCTGGCCAAGAATAGAGCCCACTGGTATCATTGGCCATTGGTTGAGATTAAATAACTTAGTATCATGCAAGAAAATAAAGGTCCTGCCTGGTGTTTCAGAATTCAGAAGGAGGCACCATGTCCCAAGACCCTGATAATTTGTCTTAAAGTAGACCATTTGCTTCTAACTTTTAAAATGAAGTCAATTAATCATTTGTTATCAAATGCATGTTAAGAATTGACAGCAAAATAAAGACAGTAAAGAATACCAGCCTTGGCTTAATTATAAAAAGAGTTAACTCCAGTGCCTTCAGTGATGAAAATAATTACCTTCAGTGACTATACAGAATAAAAAAGACTTACTCTCTTTTGGGCCATTCTTTACATTACCTGCCATGAAGCCTCTTTACTCAAATCGATACATGTTTACCACATGCTCTGAAGGAAATATCACGTTCTGTTAGAGCCAATTGTAACTATTTAATGTGAATTGAAGTGGCAATGTGTTTAATGTGATGTTCTCACCTTCTTTTTTTTTGTTTTACCCTCAGGTGAAATTGGGTGAGGATGCCCCCAATTCCAGTGTGGTGCATGTCTCCAGTGCAGAAGGAGGTGACAACAGTGGCCACGGTACCCAGGAGAAGATAGCGGAGGGAGCCGCATGCCACCTCCTTGACTTTGCTAGCCCTGAGCGCCCACTAGTGGTCAACTTTGGTTCAGCCACTTGACCTCCTTTCACGAGCCAGCTGCCAGCCTTCCGCAAACTGGTGGAAGAGTTCTCCTCAGTGGCCGACTTCCTGCTGGTCTACATTGATGAGGCTCATCCATCAGACGGCTGGGCGATACCTGGGGACTCCTCTTTGTCTTTTGAGGTGAAGAAGCACCAGAACCAGGAAGATCGATGTGCAGCAGCCCAGCAGCTTCTGGAGCGTTTCTCCTTGCCGCCCCAGTGCCGAGTTGTGGCTGACCGCATGGACAATAACGCCAACATAGCTTACGGGGTAGCCTTTGAACGTGTGTGCATTGTGCAGAGACAGAAAATCGCTTATCTGGGAGGAAAGGGCCCCTTCTCCTACAACCTTCAAGAAGTCCGGCATTGGCTGGAGAAGAATTTCAGCAAGAGATGAAAGAAAACTAGATTAGCTGGTTAAAGGTATGATTATAAGAGAGCTTATTGTTTTAAAAAGTTATATAATGGCAAGGACATTAAGAACTGAATCCCTATTTCAACAGAGCCCTATTGGCTTACTGAAAGACAGGAGTTTATCGGAAGAACATAAATCTCTAACAGCTCCATACTTCTTTCACTACTCAAATGGCATTGGGCTAAGTAGTAGCCGTATCACCTCTCTTCTTAGTAAAAAGCCCTATGTGAAAAGATCCCAAGACGGAGAGGAAGAAACCCTGATTCAGTGTGTGTTCATTCTGCATTGAGAAGGAACTGATACAGCTGATGCATGCTTTGAGACCAGAGGAAAAGACTTACCTGAATAATTACTACATTAGGGAAGCTACTGTCTACGTTAAGATAAAGGGTATTGCCTTGGCTCTATTTGGCATGGATGGAGCCCAGTTGGAAAATTCCCAAATGTTACAAGTTCTTGAGCCCAGGCCATGTGGTTAGACATTGGTGGTGTGATTAGACGTTGGTGTTAAGGTTAGACCTTATGTTAGAGTCATTTCTGATGTTCCAGTTTCTAGCCATGTAGTGCTCTCAGTCTTCATATCCCAGAATTTATTGGTATATTTTAGATACCAAGAATGATCCCTCACTCTGGGAGGTTAGAATGATCATCTGTAATCTGATGGTTAATTTCTAGGCAGGTGGAGAGAGTGCTAAAAAAGAAATGAAATTGACAAGCTCGGGAGGAGGAGGCAGAAAGATTTAGAAAATTCACAGTTTCTAACCTTAAGCTGTAGAGAGTGGGACTCATTTCTTAACCACAAAAACGTAGAAACATACACAAGGCCAGAAAAAGAAGAAGGAGCTCAACTAAAAGTGGCACAGAGAATACACATATAAAAACAATATATCTGTCATATGCTCCTAGAGAGGAGAAAGGGGAGATGGAAAGAAAAGAAATACTTAAATATTTGTAATTATGAGGGGTTTCTTTTGGAAATAATTACTTTTGAACCATGTATGTGGTATGTATATTTTCAGTGGGTTAATTATACCCCATGATACCTATTAAAGGAAAACCAGTGGGTCTGGTGGTGCTGGTGTTTTCCTCTCCATTCCTACAATTACTATGTGGCCCAAGTCATTCCTAATCTTAGTCTCTATAGCAGTGTTCTCTCTGAATGCTGCGCTGAAGAAATTATACGTCCATACATACATACATACAAATACACACACACACACACACACACACACACACACACACACACACACATATATATATACACTCAGCTGCTGTGGGAGGGAGGTACCATGGCCATTCAGCACAGCCTTGATTTCCTCCCATAGTAGGTGAGCTATAATGAAGAATAGGTGCAAACAAACAAGCTTACTTCCATTGCAAAATAGAAGAAGAGGAAGTTAGAGATAATTCTGATCAACCATTTTGGAGGCTTTGTTATAAGGCAACCCCCGGTATCATGGAATTTCCATTGACCTTTGAATTTGGACTTGGATCTTCCTTTGGTCCCATTAGCTGAGGTTTAGTTCCTCAGTATCTAAAGTCCCTATAGTATATGATTATAATGCTATTTTAATATATATATATTTTCTTTTTAAAATAGACACTATAGTTTTACCCATAAGTAATATTTAAGATTATAGCCCCCAAAAGAATAGACCAACCAATTTCGTATCATAATTTCTTTTGTAAATGTGAGACTATTATGAAATCATAGTATATGATTGTATTTGATGGTACAATCAAAGGATCTTTTGTCCATTCCATTAATAACTGAATAAAAAAATAAAATGGATAGATAAAAACTAAAGTTGAAAATACATTCTTAAACTAGTTGTCTGAAATGAGAAAAGCATGAAAACTAGGTGTGCAAGAACCAAAAGTATTTTATTTTATTTTTTAAATGGGAGCAACATATCAGTCACATCACTAGCTGGTATATTGTGTAAATATTAAAGCTCCGTTGTGACTGATTTTTCATGGCAACATCAGCTTTCTAATGTTTTAAATTCTATAAAAACCACCCACAAACAAAACAAATTTCAAAAATGTGATGTTATCTAGTGAGTTGCTGGAAAATCATACTGAGAATAATCATTTCCGCTTCCTCAGTTGTTAACCTCTACATTCAAGGCTTATCTCGGCCCCCATTGATTTTTAACCTCAAAATGGTGTTGAGACTTACGTGGGGCGCTAAAGCAGTAACATAAAGAACCCGGTTGCAGCACATTCACACTGTTGTCCTTAAGCTTCCCCTTTGTTCTATATGTACGATAATGTAACAGTATGTCAGATAAGCCGGTGGGGGGATGAGATTTGGCTGAGGCAGTGCTAGTCAACTGGGGAAAAGGATGATGGAAAAATCACCCAGTTGTGCTATATTTTTAAAGAAGGAGGTCGTTTATGTGTGTGCAGACAATTCTCCCTGAGGATAGCCCAATGGAGAAATGAAGCAGAGGAAGGAAACATAGAAAGACATAGGCTACCAGGGAGGAAGATGTTCGATAGAACATGTAAGAATTTTCTGGAAGAAAGGCTGTGGAAGGGCCAATGGAGAAAATGAATGGACAAAGCTCAGGAATCCTACACTATGTAGAATGCCTTGGTGTTATCAGGGTTAAGTCTGTAATTATGTAACCTATTTATCGCAACATGAATTTTTATGATTTCTTGTGATGTATTCTTTTATGAAATTAACAAGAACTCATTATTTTGAGGTAGAGGAAAATCAATTATGCTGAGAAATTATTAGTTTGCCAATACTCACCTACCTATCATGTGTTTTATAAGGTATGTTCCTTTGAAGAATTGTAGTTCTTAGTCTCACAGGGAAAAGTATATCTATTTATATATCATAGTATATATCTATGATATATTTATATCATATATAAAAGTCTGAGTTCTCTTTCTTATTCCCTAATCATGTTTCTCCCATAGGCTGTGTTTACATGGAGCTATCAGTTAGGCCTTTTAAGCTGCATTAGCTTGTCTATTATTGAAATAGTTTCCAAGAAATTTTAGATATTATCATAGCATCTGGGTTTACTCAAACACTTATTGTTTGAAAGACTTATGTCTTGGAACTATCAAAAACTGACTTTATTTATTGCTTAGTGAAAATACTAGTGGGATCAACAATGATTTTCTTGAACGGGCATGAATGGAGATGCCTGCATAGTAATGTAGAAGTGTTTCATACAGCTATTAAAATGTAACTGACCTCCTTAGAGGCAGATTAGTAACTGTTCCTGCTTTGTATAGCTAAGTGACAGCCACTTAACTTACATGACTTTCTTTTTTCACATTGGGTCTCTGGTCCTGTGTCTTCACCTCATTTATAGAATGTCTCCTTGATTTTTGGTAATATCAACTTCCCAGGGGTCTGCTTAGTTAATTTTTTCTCCCATTAACCAGGAAGTGCTTATTCTCTCATCAAGGTGGGAAGAATAGCCTATTGTCTTTCATTTTGCCTGAGTGTATTTTACTATTTGGGCTCTTAAATAAAAATTATGAAATATCATGAGGTCACATGTTGGTGCTGCCTTGCTGCACAAAATTCTAGAGGGCAGGTTAGGGACAATATGTATGCCTTTGGGAAAAGCCAAAGGTGGATTATAAGGTGTTCTCAGCACGCCCTGTGGGCTATGTGCAAAGCAAAAGGGATTGACTGATTTACAGGATGTCCCTTTATGTCAATCATAAGAGGATGGATGAATCTGGACATTTGTTCCACCCGACCTCTGACTGATGGTTTGGAAAATAAGTTTAATTAGAGTCATATGACCATTGAAAAAGGAAAAATGTAGACACTGACTTCTGTCCTGCTGAAGGATTAATGAAAACCTTTACTAGCATTTAGAGCTTTTCAGAACATCCCCAATGTCATGTGTCTCAGCAGTGGAGACTGACAGTAAGGCTTTTGACTTTAGGAGCCTCTTTTTTTTCCCCCTTAACGGTATTGCCAAAAATCAGAGTTAAAATATATATAGATTCCAACTTCCTCCTTCACTCTAAAAATAGAATCCAAACCCACTCTTCATATATACTTCCGGAATGGAGCTTGAGTACCAATGTCTGCTTTGCAACTGGCACAATCTTGGTCATGTCCTGAGGCTCTCTAAGAAAAGAGAGGATCTAGGGTGGGAGAGCTAGAAAGTTGCTAACTGGGAAGAACAAGGCCCTGAGGGCTTGGTCTACAAATCTGGGAAGATTTGAAAACAAACTTCTCACAACTGAAGGAAGGCTGAAGGCTGCTGCAAGTCATTGAGTGACTTTAGGATGAGCAAAACATCGGGCCACTTCCTAATGCCCTATGTGTATAGTACCAGAAGCAAGGTCTCAGATTTAACAGACCCAGCTCTGTTCCAAGGTGAGTCTGAACCAATAGAAGGCAAACATGTGCAGATATCCAAACAAGACTGCTCATGCAAGTCAGGGCTGACTGCCCCGTCTTAGGCAGCAACAGCAGAGCTCCAGGGAGCTTATTCAATATTTACTGAGACTTCGAAGACCCAGCAGATGTTTAATGAAGTCACTATTTTGGCTCAAACCCTCCATTTCTCCCCCTCCCCTGAAAAAGCAAACAGGTAAACACATGAATGAAAGAAACCCACAGAAGGGGATGGGAAATAAAGAAAATTCTCTCAAGACTTCTCCAGGCCCATGTCACTGGTCAGTGTGGGTTTTATGTGTGTTAGGATTGGGGGATGTAAAGAAGTAAGTATCCAGTATTTTATAACCAAAGCAATGAAATGATATTGGGTAGGGAATGTTGGCCAGTTTTGTTTAGTTTTGCATCACATTGTCACCAGACTCACTAGCCCAAGTAATCGGGCACCCGAAGAGGGAGACAGAGATGTGCAGAGCTGACCAGTGTGCGGATGATAACTACTGACGAAAGAGTCATCGACTCAGTTAGTGGTTGGATGTAGTCACATTAGTTTGCCTCTCCCCATCTTTGTCTCCCTGGCAAGGAGAATATTCGGGACATGATGCTAAGAGTCCTGGGTAAATGTGGTGAGAATGCATGCGTGCATATGCTACTCATATGTGCTTCTCAGTTGCAGAAAATGAACTGCTTTGGAGATTATCAGTAGAAAGAGTGCTATCATATGGGTGCTGAGTGGTATGTGTGCTTATACAATTTGTTCTTGTATTTTAATAAACTTTGAATAAAAGAATAAAGCTACTCTTTGGTTCTATTTGTTTATTTTAACATTTCTCCCTAGAACTTACCCCAGGCTGGAACATATTCATGGTTGACAAGGGAAAGAGAATCCATCATTCTAATATTTATTCCTTGGTATTTGTGGGCAAAGGAGCCAGCAATGCCAGATTATTTTAATCTCATGCTGTGTGCCAGAGTCTTCAAGGAAATCAAGACATGTAAAAAGAAAATCTTCAGACACTTTCCATATTTATGAACAAGTTACACACAGAATTCATAGAAAGGGGCCTGTTTAAGAGACTGTGGAGCCAACTTTTACTTTGTTAGATTTACATCTCAGGTTTTCTAAGTGCAATTAATATACCTTCTAAGAAGTTGGTTAAACTGACACACACACACACACACACGCACACATGTACTATAAGCACACACATCTACGTTATTTGTTATATGATTGGCAGTGTATTAATATGTGATAAATTTGAATACATTTATATCAAGCACTGTTCACTATGACGAGGTATAAAGGATATGTTATATGGAGGCAATGGACTCTTAATGTAAAGGAATATGTTCATAACATGTTTAAATATGTGCATTTTTTGGAAAACAGGCAACTTAAGTAGGAGTATCTCTTGAGACTCTGAACTTGCTCATGATTTCCTACACATAATAATTTTATTAATATTAACATCTTACATACTATTCCAGAATTTCAAAAGGAAATTTAAAAAATCATTACTTTGACAACTATTTGTTGAGTTTCTATTCTTTGCAGGGCCCTGTGCTAGGTACAATGTAGTGTGTAAAAACAATATAACCAAACTCATGAAAACATCACTTCATGCCATGGTTTGAATGCTCCCTCTAAAACTCATGCTGAAATTTAATTGCCGATATAACAGTCCAGGGAAGTGGGGCCTTTAAGAGGTGATCAGGTTATGAGGGTTCTCCCTTCTTGAATAGATTATTCCATTATGGAGGGAGTGGGTTAGTTAATGCGAGAGTGGGCTTCTAATAAAAGGATGAGGTTCAGCCCCCGTTTCTCTGTTTTGTGCACTCTCGCCCTCTCTCTCACCATGTGATGCCTTCTGCTACGTTATGACACAGCAAGAGGCTCTCACCAGATGTGGCCCTGAGATCTTAGACTTCCCAGCTTCCAGAAATGTGAGCCAAACAAATTTCTATTGTTTAAAAATTACCCAGTCTGTGGTATTCTGTTATAGCAACAGAAAATAAACTAAGACACTCCCTTAAGGAGCCTGTTGTGGATTCATTAAGACCCTGCAAGTGACCAAGTCAATCTAAAAAAAAAAAAATTAAAAAGTGGAACTTATTGGCTGAAATAACCAAACTCTGCAAATGATTGGGATAAAACTTGCCTTAGTAACAACTGGATTCAGGAACATAGAAGCCTTCAGTGCTTGCCAGATCTTTTGTCTTCACTCTTTTTTGGGTGCCAACTTTTTCACCCAGAGCAGCTTCTCTGGATGTTGGGTGATCTGGCTAGGGGAAGCCTCTGACTTACAATTTCATTATAAAGTGGTTCAGAAGGAGTTTGACCTTATTCCCAGGGAAGAAATTGGATTGGACCAATTTGGGTAACATGCCCACTCTGTTGAATGGGGGTAGGATCCGTTACTAGAAAAAAGGAGAGCAAGAAGAGCTCTGAATATATAGAGGTGTCAGACATTAACTCAGTGGCTTTTTGTTGTTGTTGTTAGAAAGAGACTTTTTATTTTTTAAGAGCAGTTTTATGTTCCCAGCAACTTTCAGAAGAAGGTATGGAGATTTTCCATATACCTCCTGCTCCGCACAGGAATAACCCTCCCCTATTATCAACATCTCTCACCAGAGTGATATATTTATTACAGTTGATGAACCTACATTGACACATCATTATCACCCAAAGTCCATAGCTTACATTAGGACCGTTCTATACATCCTATGGGTTTGGACAAATGTATAATGACATGTTATCCATCATTATAAAACGGAACAAGGTATTTTTATTTTCATTGCCCTAAAAACCCTCTGTGCTCTGCCTATTCATCTCATGCCACTCCCAACCCCTGGCAACCACTGATCTTTCTATTGTCTCTACAGTTTTATCTTTCCAGAATGTCATATAGGAATTGTACAGTACCTAGCCTTTCAGATTGACTTCTTTCACTTAGTAATATGCATTTAAGGATTCTCCGTGCCTTTTCATGGCTTGATAGCTCATTTCCTTTTAGTGCTGAATAATATTCCATTATCTGGCTATACCAGATTTTATTTATCCATTTACCTACTGAAAGACATCTTGGTTGCTTCCAAGTTTTGGCCATTATGAATAAAACTGCTATTGACATCTGTGTTCAGGTTTCTGTATAGAATAGGTTTTCAACTCCTTTGAGTAAATATTGAAGAGCATGGTTACTTAATTGCATGGTAAGAGCATTTTAAAGTTTTGTAAGACATTGCCAAACTGTCTTCCAAAGTGGCTGTACCATTTTGTATTCCCACTGGCAATGGATCAGAATTCCTGATGTTCCGCATCCTCACTAACCCTTGGTGTTGTCAATGTTCTGGATTTTGGACACTCCAATAGGTATGAGGTGGTATCTTATTTTTTAAAAATTATTTCACAGTCCATTCCTTGTCTGTGTTTGTTCTTATGTTCTGTTAGGTTTAGTCTTCATGTCTGAAATGATTTTTACTTTTTTAAAAAAGATAAAATTTTTGTTTTAGAACAATTTGAGACTTACAGAGAAATTAAGAAGATAGTACAGAGAGTTCTTATAAGCTCCATACCAGCTTTCCCCTACTATTAACCTATTGTGTTAATTTGTACACTTATTATAGCTAATGAGCCAATAATGATATGGTATTATTATGAACTAAAGTCCATACTCTACATTCTAATGTGCTTTTTCTGTTCCAGAATCCACTCCAGGATACCATATTACAATTAATTTGCATTTCCTTGATAACATATGATATGGAGCACCTTTTCATGTTATTTTCCACTTGTATGTCTTCTCTGGTGAGGTGTCTGTGAAGGTCTTTGGCTCATTTTTGAACCTGGTTGTTTGTTATCTCATCTTCTGTTGAGTTTTAAAGAGTTTGCTGTATATTTTAGCTAACAATCCCTTATTATATGTGTCTTTTGAAAATATTTTCTCCCAATCTGTGGCTTGTCTTCTCATTTTTTTGACATTGTCTTTCACAGAGGAGAAGTTTTCCATTTTAATGAAATCTAGCTTTTCAATTATTTCCTTCATGGATGAAGACTTTGGTAACATATCTGAAAAGTTATCACCATACCCAAGATCATCTAGGTTTTCTCTTATGTTATCTTCTAAAAGCTTTACGGTTTTGTATTTTACGTTTAGATCTATGATCTACTTTGAGTTAATTTTTATAAAGGCTGTAAGGTCTGTATTACAGAGTGATTTGTTGAAAAGATCGTATTGCCTTTGCTCCATTGTCAAAGGCAACTAGACTACATTTTTGTGGATCTATTTTTAGGCTCTCTATTCTGTTCCATTATCTTTTTGTCTATTCATTCATCAATATCACACTGTCTTGACTACTGTAGCTTTATGGTTAAGTCTTGAGGTTAGGTAGTGTCAATTCTCTCAGTCTGTACTTCTCCCTTAGTATTGTGTTGGCTGTGTGTGTCTTTTGCCTTCTTATAACTTTAGAATGAGTTTGTTGATATCCACAAAATAACTTGCTGGCGTTTTTATTTGCATTGCATTGAATCTATAGAGTACATAGGGAAGAACTGATACCCTGACAAAATTGAGTATTCCTATCCATAAACACCGAATATCTCCATTTATTTAGTTATTCTTTGATATATTTTGTCAAAGTTTTATCATTTTCTACATATAGAACTTATATATATATATATATAATATATATATTTTGTTACATTTATATGTAAGTATTTCATTTTTGAGGGACCTAATTTGATGCATTTTGTTTTCAATTTCAAATTCCCCTTGTTTATTTATGGTATATAGGGAAACAATTGACTTTTTATATTAACCTTCTTTCCTGCAACTTTTCTATTCATATAGTTGCTAGTTAGTCCTAGAAGGTTTTTTACAAAAAAAGTATTATTTCGTATTTTCTATAAAGACAAATCATGTAATATGCATCCAAAGACAGCTTTATTTTTTCCTTCCAAATCTGTATACCTTTTATATTCTTTTTTGTCTTATTGTATTAGCTAGGACTTCTAGTACACTGTTAAAAAGAAGTGGTGAGAGGGGACATTTTTGCATTGTTTCTAATCATAATAGGAAAGTTTTGAGTTTCTCATTAAGTATGACATTAGCTGTAGTAGTTTTGTAGATGCTCTTTAACCAGATTGACAAAGTTACCTTCACTCCTAGCATACTAAGTGTTTTTATCATGATGTGGTATTGGATTTTGTCAAATGCCTTTTCTGTATTTATTGATTTGATCATGTGATTTTTTTTTTAGCTCCTTGATGTGATGAATTACATGAATTAATTTTTGAATTTTGGACTAGATTTTAGCATTGCATACATGGGATAAACTCCACTCAGAATGGTGTATAATTCTGCTTATACACGTGGAATTCAATTTGCTAATATTTTGTAGAAGATTTTTGCATCTGAGTTTATGAGAGATATGGGTGTGTAGTTTCTTTTTCTTCTGATGCCTTTAGTTTGGTAGGGTAATGTTGGCATCAGAAAATGAGTTACAAAGTATTCCCTGTACTTCTATCTTCTACAAGAGATTATAGAGAATTGGCATAATTTCTTCTTTAAATATTTGGTATAGTTCACCAGCAAACCCATCTGTAACTGGTGCTGTCTTTTTCTGAAGATTATTTAATTGTTGATTCAATTTCTTTGATAGATGTAGGACCATTCACACAGTCTATTTTTCCTTGAGTTTTGGCAGATGGTGTCTTTCAGGAAATTGGCCCATGCCATCTAGGTTGTCAAATTTGTGGGCATATAGTTATTTATACTATTCCTTTATTATCCTGTTAATGTTCATGGGATCTGTAGTGATGCCCCATCTCATTTCTGATTATTTGTAATTTGTGTCCTCTCTCTTTTTTTCTTGGTTAGCCTGGCTAGAGGCTTATCAATTTTATTGATCTTTTTAAAAAACCAGCTTTTCATTTTATTGATTTTCTCTTGATTTCCTGTTTTCAGTTTTTTTGATTTCTTCTTCCTTCTTTTCCTCTCCTTACGCTAGATTTAATTTACTCTTCTTTTTCTAGTTTTGTGAGGTGAAAATTTATTGATTTAAGATCTTTGTTCTTTTCTAATATATGTATTCAATGCTATAAATTTCTCTCTAAGCACTAGTTTCACATCCCACAAATTTTGATAAGATATGTTTTTACTTTCATTTAGTTCAAAATATTTTAAAATTTCTACTGGGGTTTTTTATTTATCTCGTGTTGTTTAGAAGGGAGTTTAATCACCACATATTTTGGCACTTTCCAGTCGTCTTTCTGTTATTTATTTCGACTTTGATTCCCTTGTGGTCTGAGAGCAGACATTATATGATTTGTATTTTTTTTTAATGTTAAGGTATATTTTCTGACCCAAAATGTGGTCTATTTGGTAAATATTTCTTGGAGCTTGAGAAGAATCTATATTTTGCTGTTGTTTGATGAAGGAGTCTGTAGATGTCAATTATACCAGTTGAATGATGATGTTCCTGAATTCACTTATGCCCAACTGATTTTCTGTCTGCTGAATCTGTTCACTTATGATAAAGGGGGGTTTGAAGTGTTCAGCTATGATAGTGGATCCAACTATTTCTCCTTGCAGTTGTTTTGTTTTGTTTTGTTTTTTGTTTGTTTGAGACAGAGTTTCACTCTTGTCACCCAGGCTGGAGTGCAATGGCACTATCTCAGCTCACTGTAACCTCTGCCTCCCGGGTTCAAGCGATTCTCCTGCCTCAGCCTCCCAAGTATCTGGGATTACAGGCGCCCGCCACCATACCCCGCTAATTTTTGTATTTTTAGTAGAGACGGGGTTTCACCGTGTTGGCCAGGCTGGTCTGGAACTCCTGACCTCAAATGATCCACCCAACTCTGCCTCCCAAAGTGCTGGGATTACAGGTGTGAGCCACCGTGCCTGGCCTCTCCTTGCAGTTCTATCAGTTTTTGCCTCATGCATTTTGACACTATTGTTAGCCACATATACATTAAAGATTGTTGTCTTCTTGGAGAACTGGCCCCTTTATCATTAACATAATATCCTTCTTTGTCTCTGATAATTTTCCTTCCTTTGAAATCTGCTCTGTTTGAAATTAACTTAGCTAGTTCTGCTTTCTTTTGATTGACGTTAGCATTACATATATATTGTTCTTCATTTGTTTACTTTTTTCTAACAGTGTCTTAATATCTAAAGTAAATTTCTTGTATAATACATCCAGTTGGGTCTTGTCTTTGATCTACTCTAACAATGTGTGTCTTTCAACTGGTATATTTAGACCACTGATTTTCAAAATGATTAAAGATATAGTTGGATTAATATCGACCATAATTATTACTGTTTTATATTTGTTGACCTTGCTGTTTGTTCCTATTTTTGTCTTTTACTCTCTTTTTTCATTTTGTGGTTTTCTTTCTTTCTTTTTTTTTTTTTTTGAGTTGGAGTCTTGCTCTGTCGCCCAGGCTGGAGTGCAGTGGCGCAATCTCTGCTCACTGCAAGCTCCGCCTCCTGGGTT
>NW_012109808.1:1005839-1006545 GCF_000951045.1 Mandrillus leucophaeus | reverse complement strand
TACTTTAGAATTGGCTTTCCCTGTTCCAAAAAAAAAAAAAAAAAAAAAAAAAGAAAGAAAGAAAGAAAGAAAAAAGAAAAGAAAAGAAACGTGTGAGGCAATTTAGGCGATTTGTTTACACCTGTGCAGACCCTGTATCTACGTGTCCTCATAGGTGTCCACCTCATAGGTCTTCACTGCCGTAGGAGGCAGCATCCTCACCTCATGTGGCAGGAAAGTTACTTATCAGGCATTTCTGCTTCAGCCACCAGGCAGGTGTTGGTGTCTTTTGTGTTTCTGTTTCTGTTTTAATACCTCATAGGTTACCTTTGTTACCTTTACTGTTTGAGGTTTAAGTGCTGTACTCATTCTACGGGAAGGAGGAATGCATTGTAAACGATTGACGTAGTAAAGTTTCTGTAAAGTGAAGTAAATTATAAGGGGAATTTAAAAAATTCCTGCCATCTGATGGCAATAGGGGAAGCTAGTCCTCTATTTCCAATCAGATCATCTTATGGAGACAAACCTCCCTTGCTTTTGTAATAACTACACTCATCGTCAAACCCAACACTAATTTTTTTGGTCAACGCTACTACTAAATCACTAAATCTACCAAATTAAGTATGCTTCTTTTTAAAAGGTATTTTAAATTAATATTTCTTTTTTCTTTTCTTTTCTTTTCTTTCTTTCTTTTTTTTTTTTTTTTTTTTTGAGACGAAGTTTCACT
>NW_012109808.1:1000436-1004493 GCF_000951045.1 Mandrillus leucophaeus | reverse complement strand
CAGGCGCCTGCCACCACACCCCGCTAATTTTTTTGTATATTTTTAGTAGAGACGGGGTTTCACCATGTTAGCCAGGATGGTCTTGATCTCCTGACAACGTGATACGCTCGCCTCGGCCTCCCAGAGTGCTGAGATTACAGGCGTGAGCCACCACACCCAGCCCCTTTTGTGGTTTTAAACTGTACATTTTATATTATTCCACTTTCTCCCTTTTCTTAGCATAACAGTAATACTTTTTCTGTACTTTTTGAAGTGGTTGCTGTAGTGTTTGCAATATATAATCACAACTAATCTAAGTTTACTGTCAAATAACGCTATACTACTTCACAGATAGTGTGGGTACCTTATAATAACAAAATAATTCTTATTTCTCCCTCCTATCCCTCCTAAGTCGATATATAATAAGGTGTCTACATAAGCATACATAGTTAAATACATGGTTGCTATTATTATTTTGGACAAATTGTTATCTGTTAGATCAGTTAAGTACAGGAAAAATGAAAGTTTTTACTTTATCTCCACTTATTCTTTCTTCATTGTTCTTCCTTTATGCAGATCTCAGTTTCTGACCTATATTATGTTACTTCTTTCTAAATAGCTTCTTTTGACATTTCTTGCAAGGCAGGTCTACTGACAACAAATTTCCTCAATTTTTGTGTTTCTGAAAAAGTATTTATTCTTCCCTTTTGAGAGATAATTTCACAGGCTACAGAATTCAGATTAGTGGCTCCTTTCTCTCAACACTTAAAGTATTTCACTTTATTCCCTTTTTGCTTTCCAGGTTTCTGAGAAGAAGGATGTTATTCTATTGGTACTCCATAGTTTGTTTTTTTTTCCTCCCTCTAATTTCTTTCAGGACTTTTTCTTTCTTTTTGATTTTTTATAATTTGGCAATAATATGTCCAGGTGTAATTGATTTTTGTTTGTTGGTTGGCTAGTTGGGTTTCTTTTTTTTTTTTTTAATTTTGACATTTATCCTGCTTGGTATTCTCTGAGCTACCTGAATTTTTGACTTGGTTTCTGACATTAGTTTGGAGAAATTCTCAGTTATTAGTCTAAAATACTTTTTCTTTCCTTTATCTTTTTCTGTTCCTTTTGGTATTTCTATTACACATACGTTAGATATTTTTGCAGTTGTCCCACAGTCCTTGGATATTTGGTTCTGATTTGTTTTTTTTCAGTCTTTATTTTTTTTTGCTTTTCTGTTTTGGAGGTTTCTATTGGTATATCCTCAAGCTCAGAGATTCTTTTCTCAGCTGTATTCAGTCTACTAATAAGCCTGTTAAAGACATTCTTTATTTGTGCTATAGTGTTTTTGATCTCTGGAATTTATTTTTAGTTCTTTCTTAGGATTTCTGTCTGTATGCTTACATTGTCTGTATGTTTTTGCATGCTGTTTACTGTATCCATTAAGGCCTTTAAACTATTAACCACACTTGTTTTAAATCCTGGTCTGATAATTCCAAGATCCCTGGCATATTTGCTTCTGATGCTTGTTCTGTCTTTTCAAGTTGTGTTTTTTGCCTTTTAGTATGCTTGGTAATTTTTTTTTTTTTTTTTTTTGATAGCTGGACATAACTTACCAGATATATGGAACTGTTGTAACTAGACCTTTAGTAATGTGATGGTAATGTGTAAGGGGAGGAAAAGTGTTCTATAGTCTTAAGATTAGGTCTTTCAGTGACCCCAGGCCTCTGGGTTATAAATTTCTCAAGTATTTCTCAATATTTTTCTTCTTTCTTAGATAGGACAGGATGGCTACAGTTGGATAGAGTTGAATATTTCCCTTCTCCCATGTGGAACGCTAGAGCTGGCTGGAGTTGGGTATTTCTCTTCTCTCAGGTCATTTAGGCTCTGATCATATCCCAGCAGGTTGCATTCTGGTTAACTAGTTTCTCCTGAGGACAGGCCTTGTTAAAAGAACAGCGTGCTCTAGTATATTTCAATTTCTTTTTTCTCCTCTCCCTGCAGGAAGCTGGATGGAATTTTTCTCAAGTACTTACTCTAAGAAGAATCTGGTCAAGCTCCTGGAGGCAAAACTCTCAAAAATACGAGAGCCTCCCACGTCTAGGTCCTTCTGGAATTTTTTAACTCTCAGACTTGCTCACACAGAGCCTCTAGCAATTTGTTAATTACAGTTCAGTTTTTTTTTTTTTTTTTTTTTCCAACTCAGGCTATGGTTCCTGCAGTGATTTCCACTTGTAAGTTTCCTGGTAAGCTTGACTTCCTGTATTTGCCTATCTCTCTAATCTTAGGAACAGTGTTTTGTCCTATGTCTTAACCTTTCTTATCAATCTAAGAGGAGTTACTGAAATCCAGAAGTCTTAGTGGCCATTATTTTTAACTTCCTTAATAAGAATCATTAAATAAGAATATAAGAATACCTTGATTAGTATTAGTATATAGAGTTGATAAGGACAGGCCCAGAGGAAGGAAAGGCCCTATGGATAGAGCTCTCAGAGGTCACGTTGTGGAGTTTAAAGGGACTTGGATTGACCTAGAAGGATGGGCAAGCTTTAGATAGAGAAGATGGGTGGTTTTTCATTTAGAAAGTCAATTATTTACTAAATATCCGTTTTTGTGATTAAAGAGGACAAATAGTCAAAATGCAAAGGCACTAAACTATGTCAATCATCCTTACAAGGGAGAATTCAATTCAGTAAAAGAACCGAGGATATGAGCTATGTTTTATTTTATTTCTCCCTCTTGAATGAACAGACATTGAAATAATTAAAATACAACAACGATGAATGTTTTGAGCACCCATTAGTTCACAGATAAGCCACTAGTTATTGTAAGGCACTACAATATAGTGTGTATACACAAATAATATAAAATATGGTTTCTTAAAATATAAGCGTTTCGTGTAGTTGATAAATAAGAAATCCAAACATAAAGATATCTAATGTTCCTGACATAACCTTCAAATGTACTGAGTCTTAAAATCTTGAAGGTTTACTCTTTAACTCTATCTCCAAGGACTGTGAGAAAAGAATTGGAGGAGAAACAGAAAAAAAAGGAATTTATAAAATAAGGGAGCCTTCTAGCTAGCATTCAGCCCTTGAAATAAATATTTCAGGAAGTTACATAATGAAATTGCCTAGAGTAAGGCATTCTATCGGGACTTTCTCTAAAGGTATTCACTCTTCTTTTCTGAATTTACATGGGTGAGGATTCACTGTGGCTTAATCATCTTAGTCAACTGTAATGGCCTTGATTTGTGCAAGATCCAAAAGGAAAATAAGCTAGAGTCAGAGGCATAGAATAAATCCCCACCACACACTAGTCCAAGAAGTTGAAAACTTTCAACTGGGAAAATGCAGGCAAGGATTGTAAGGTTAATGAGATGTCCTGGGTGAGCCTGCACATCTAGACACTGGGTCAAGGGGTCTACCTGTAGGAGACAAATTCGATTCCTGCATGCTGACATTTGCATTTTGTAGTTCAAATATTCAGGAGGAACAATTCTGGGTCGTGAAGCTGCCTAGGTCTTCCAGAGTAGTGGCAGAGATTCCAGGTACCTCTTGATAAATTATGGTTACATTAACTGATCCAAACCAGGGAGATTTGGCCGAGAGGATTCTGTGACAGCATGATCCCGTCCTCTTCCATTCCTGCTGCAGAAAAGGGAATTTGACTTCTGTTTTCTCTCCTGGCTTCGACCTCCCGTACTACATATTTTTCCTTTCCCTTCAAAAAAGGCAACTTTTTTTTCAAGGAGCATAGAGATAGGATGGCATGGAGTGCACTGTATAGTTAATATAATTTATGTAATCAGGTAAAAATCGTGATTTATCCACTTTAGAAATGTGTGAGGTGGCTGGGCGTGGTGGCTCACACCTGTAATCTCAGCACTTTGGGAGGCCGAGGCGGGCGGATCACCTGAGGGTGGGAGTTTGACAGCAGCCTAACGAGCATGGTGAAACCCTGTCTCTACTAAAAAAGCAAAATTAGCCTGGCGTGGTGGCGCATATCTGTAATCCCAGCTACTCGGGAGGCTGAGGCAGGAGAATTGCTTGAACCCAGGAAGCGGAGGTTGCGGTGAGCCGAGATCGCG
>NW_012109808.1:970130-999801 GCF_000951045.1 Mandrillus leucophaeus | reverse complement strand
TTTTTTTTTTTTTTTTTTGAGACGAAGTTTCACTCTTGTCACCCAGGCAGGAGTGCAGTGGCGCAATCTTGGCTCACCGCAACCTCCCCCTCCCGGATTCAAGTGATTCTCCCGCCTCAGCCTCTGGAGTAGCTGGGATTACAGGTGCCTGCCACCACTCCTGACTAATTTTCGTATTTTTAGTAGAGACAGGGTTTCACCATGTTGGCCAAGCTGGTCTCGCTCTCTCGACCTCCGGTGATCCACCCGCCTTGGCCTCCCAAAGTGCTGGGATTAAGGGCATAAACCACCACGCCCAGCTAAGTATCCTTCTAATTATACTTTAAGGATATATGAATATAGGCTATTGTATGTTGCAATGACTGAAATCCCCTAAATTTATTCTTTATCAGTACTTCTTAAGAAAAGTTTTCTTCTGGTATATGTGTTTTTAGTTCATGCACACATTTTCAAAAGCAACTCCCTTGGGTATGTCAAAGAATATGTACTCATAATTTGCAAAGTTCAGCACTGTGGCCTGCATTCACTTCTGTTTCCCTTGTTCTGGTGCTCAGGGCCTCTGTACAGAGATTGGTGAATGAGATATGGCTCATATTCTTGTTATACCTTTAGGACATTTGTCACTTTCCATTACACATAAACACTTATATATACATACATATATTGCCAATAATAGTCTTTACAGTTCATTCCATGGTATGCAATGGTTGCCTTCTAAAGCCTAGAGAAAAAAAAAAAAAAAAAAGGATTCCTTCATATAGTTAAGCGGAGAGAGATAGACAGAATTCCAATTGAATTGGCAGTTGCCATTCTAGTGACCAGATAGAGTAGACCAGGCATGCTTCTATTTAGGTGTGTACCATGATGATGGAAAAGACATCAAAAATGTATCGAGGGTAAAGCTATTTCTGTGTTTTGATGATTCCGGTATACTTAGTTACACCTGTAGTTCAGAAACACTAAACATGTATGTCTCCTCATTTTGTGTTGAGCTGGATGGCCTCCAAATAATGTGCACGTGCCAGTAATCCCATGAGTGCTGTGTTGCTTCATTGGCTTCCTGGTCACTATTTGGAAACAGCTCTCTAAATCACCACGTGACATCTTTGCAATCCAGACAAATGCAGGAGTTATTATTTCTTTTTCTAGTCCTCACTCTTCACATTTCAGTAGCATTTGGCATTTCTCTTACAGCTTTTTCTCCTTTATTGTTCTCTCTTCTCATCTAGTGTATTAAAAATGAATATTTCTATAAAATTATTTCTATGTATTCTGCTTTTCTCTTTTGCAGTTATTTTGAAGTAAGGAGATTAGAAATTGGAAATCCAGGTTTAAAAAAAAGAAAATGAAATAAGGAGAGAAGAAATGCCATTGCAGATTGCAGTTAGCATTCAGTTTGACTGTGAGGAATAGAGACCTAAAATAATAGTGACTTAAACAAGAAAAAAGCTTATTTTCTTCTCTCATGTGAAAGTCTCAAGCCAGGCAATCTGGAGTGGTATGGGAGTTCTGCTCCATACAGTCCTCAGAGATCTAGGCTCTCTCAAGCTCTCTGCTCTCATCTTATGATACCTTATTGCCCCTTATGTACTCATAGTCTAGGCAGAAAGGTAGACAAAGGAACAGAAAAATAAGGGCAAAGTGTGTGTGTACCATCTGTCTTTTAAGGAGGTCCTTGGGAGCTGCTTTATGGATAGGTCCACTTTTATCTCATTGGCAGTACTTTGTCGTCCGGTGATCCTGCTTACCTGCAAAAAAGGTCAGGAAATGTAGTCTTTATTCTGGATAGCCATATGCCCATATGAAAATTTTATTACTATAGGAGAGGAAAATAGATATTTGTAAAGACTTTCTCCTATATTTTCTTTTACCAGTTTTAATATTTGCTCTTTATAAGTATATGTGTTACACATGTGCATCTAGTTTTGTTTTTTGTATTAGGTAATAAACCTAATTTGACTTTACTTTCCTATCAGGTAATTAATTATTGAAGTACCCTTTATTAATTTTATCCCAATGACCTATAATGGCCTTTCTGACAGTGTTCCCAAATATGCACAGATCTGTCCCTGTATGCTGTATCCTGGATTTTCCTCATCTATTGTCTTTCCTATACCAGTACCATCTGACATCTTTATTGTGAGCTTAAATCATGAGAAATGGCCAATATTTGTTTTGGACCTGTAAAAACTCAGTTTCATGTGATTCAAAATTAATGCTACAGTTTTATAATAAGCTTTGTTATAGCCAATTACTTCCCTAACTTTTCTCATGGACACTTTCTTCCTAAGGAGTATATTGATTATTATTGGCACCATACCTTTTTAGATATACTTTAGAATTGGCTTTCCCTGTTCCAAAAAAAGAACACTTTTAGCATTTTAACTTGAATTTTGTTGAATTTATACATACTTTTGTGAGATAATGGACATCTGTTTGGTATTCCATCTTCCTATCTGTGAACGTGGTATACATTTACATTTATTTAGGTATTCTTTGATGTTTTTCAATTAAATTTTGTAATTTGCTCAATAAATATCTTCCACATCTTCTAACATATCTTGGTGTAATATTTTAGTCCTATCTTACTCACATTACTATAATTATTTTACATCTTGTCATTATTTGTATTCACCTACATATTACTCAATTTATTTGCTTACCATTTCTTCTCAAATACCAATCCTACTTCGTGAACTGACCTTTTTTCTTCTTGAAGAACATTCTTCAAGTCTTCCTTTGGTGAGAAAGTGTTGCTACTGAAGTTTTCCTATTTTATTTTATTTTGTCTACAAATATCTTTATTTTGCTCTTGTTCTTGAATAAAAGTTTAGGCAAAGATATAGGTTGTATCTATATATAACTGTATAATATCTATATATATGATATCAATCTATGTTAGATTGCCCATTATCTTCCTTGAACCCTTTGGAAATGTTACTCTACTGGTGTTTCCAATATTGCTGTTGAGAATCTGCTGACAGTCTGTTACCCATTTTTGTGTGTGTCTATATGTATATATGTATAGACACACACATATATTTCTCACCAGCTGCATTTTAGGTTTCCACATTGTCACTGGCACTTTGAAATTTCACTCCCTACCATGTATTAAAGTGTGGGGCCGAGCGTGGTGGCTCACACCTTTATTCCCAGCACTTTGGGAGGCCCAGGCGGGTGGATCATCTGAGGTCAGGAGTTCCAGACCAGCCTGGTCAACATGGTAAAACACCATCTCTACTAATTTTTGGGCAAAACGTGCCCCAAAATTAGCTGGGTGTGGTGGCACATGCCTGTGAATCTCAGCTACTCGGGAGGCTGAGACAGGAGAATCACTTGAGCCTGGGAGGCGGAGGTTGCAGTGAGCTGAGATTGCCCTACTGCACTCCAGCCTGGGTGACAGGACAAGAGTCTGTCTCAAAAAAATAAAACTATATAAATAAATAAAGGATGGATTTTCTTTTACTTACTTTTATTGGTGTTTGTTGTGCTTTCTGAATTGAAGATACATGTCACAGAGACTGAAAAATTCAAAGCTATTATTTCTTTCTTTTTTTTAAGATAGGGGGTGCTCTTTCTTTTCTTTTTTTCTTATTTATTTATTTTTTTTTGAGACGGAGTCTTGCTCTGTCACCCAGGCTGGAGTGCAGTGGCGTGATCTCGGCTCACTGCAACCTCTGCCTCCTGACTTCCAGTGATTCTCCTGCCTCAGCCTCCTATGTAGCTGGGACTATAGGCGCAGGCCACCATGCCTGGCTAATTTTGTATTTTTAGTAGAGACTGGATTTCACCATTTTGGCCAGACTGGTCTTGAACTCCTGACCTCAGGTGATCTGCCCGTCTCAGCCTCCCAAAGTGCTGGGATTACAGGTGTGAGCCAGTGTAATCAGGTGTGAAACACAGCCTGGCCATGGTTCTTTCCCCCAGGCTGGAGTGCAGTGGTGCCATCTCAGCTCACTGAAACCTCTGCCTTCCAGGCTCACATGACCTCCTGCCTCAGCCTACCAAGTAGCTGGGACTACAGGCATGTGCCATTGTGCCTGGCTAATTTTGGTTTGTTTGTTTTTTATAGAGACAGAGTTTCACCATGTTGCCCAGACTAGTCTCCTATGCCTAGGCTCAAGTGATTTGCATGCCTCAGTTTAACAAAGTGCTGGGATTATAGGCATGAGCCACCACACCCAGCATCAAAGCTATTATTTCTTTGAATGTCAACTCTTCTCCATTTCTCTGTTTTGTTTTTCTTTGTAAATTCCAAATAGATGTATGTGTGTCCTGATCATTCTGTTCTCAAAGTCTCTTATACTTTTTTTAACTTCAAAGATGTTGCATTGTTTTTAGTTTCTTCAGATTTTTCTTACAAGTTCTTCAATTCTCCCTTCAGCTGTGTCTAATCCATTGTTTAACCAAACTGCTGAGTTTTGAAGTTCAAAATTTACACTGTTCATTTATACAAGTTATTTTGAGTTCTTTTTCAGATTTGCTTGGTTAATTCTTGAAAGTACGTTGTTCTGTTGTTCTTATTTTTAATTATCCTTTTCCCCCCCCAAAAAATGTAAAGCATACTTTAAAATAATTTGTACCTGATTCTTCAATATCTGAAGACCATGGATTATTTTTCTACTGACTCTTATTTTTAGTACATTATTTAATTGAGTTTTCGGTAATTTTCTATTGTATGCTTTCCTTTGGCTGATATTAATTTATAGGGATCCTGAGGAACCTAGGTTAAGCAAATGTATCTCCACAGAGGATCTGTGTTTCCTTCTGCCAGGTGTCCTGGGCCACTATCAGCCTGGAAACTCTTAAACATTAATTTTGCTTGTGGTCTACTAGAATGCAAAGATAATAAATGTTCAAATCTCCAACTCATGTGAGGGCAGGCTTATCATTATGTTTTTTTGTTTGTTTGTTTGCATTGCTTTTTTTGAGATGGAGTTTTGTTCTTTTTGCCCATCCTGGAGTGTAATGGCACGATCTCGGCTCACTGCAACCTCTGCCTCCAGGATTCAAGTGATTCTCCTGCCTCAGCCTACTGAGTAGCTAGGATTACAGGCGTGCGCCACCATGCCCAATCTCATTATGAATTTTTAAGGGAGGCTTATTTTTTCTTTCTACCACGACCTAAGGCAAACTGATTCCTCTGTTCCTCTCTTTCCCAGCAGATGAAATCTTTTCTGGCTTACCTTTTCTTTGTATTGAGGGAATATCGCTTCAAGTAACCCAACTTTCTCCAGAAGGCTCAGATTTGACTTATTACCTTGAGCCAGACTGAAGGCTTTCTCACTTTCCCTGGTTGTAAACTTTAAAAAACCCAAGCATCTAGATTCCTGCTCTCAGGAGATGCTCTTGCACAGTCTGTGAGTTTAGCATTTGCTCACATTAAGTTTCAGGCTCTTTTTAGCCTTTTTGAACCTGTGAATTTCTTCTACTTTCTTTGCTGCTCATTAATGTATTTTAAAGTCTATTTATTTTATTGAATCCAGAATTTCTTAGGGTTTATGGTAGGTTTTTCTCAGAGTATGTAGCCAATCATATTGTCAAACACTGGTTTTCGTTCCTTTGGAATGGTATCCATTCCTAATGATGAGCATCATCAATTCCTAATGGTGAGCATCATCAATTCCTAATGGTGAGCATCATCAATTCTATGCTCATGACAGTGAATCCTACTCCATACCTTCAGACTTCAACTCTCATCTACTTTCTACTTCCCAAGGCATTTGGAAATATGAACTAGCAACTTCAATATTTTATTAGCTGTTAAAGCTCACAAGGTGTCCAAAATAAAATTTATCTTCTTCTACAAATTGATTCTCCCATCAAATATTGCTATTTTGTTTTTATAACATGTCAACATTATTCCCAGTTTTTTCAAATGTAAACCTTGAAAATACTAGAAATGATTACTGAACTTTAATATATTTCATGCAATCTGTCACTGACTCTTCTTTATCCCAATGCCTGTATTATAAATGATCATTTCTAATTCCCACCCAGAATACAAGGTCCTAACTACCTCAATTGAGATTAATTCCATATAATTTTAATGCAACTAGTAGATATCGATCATCTGCTTTGTGAAAGGTAATATGCAAGCTGCTACAGATTATACAAAAGACATACATTATTTGGTCATTTCCATCAGGTTCTTAGTTTCACAGGAATAACAAAAATATGATATTGCTGGGCACAGTGGCTCACGCCTGTAATCTCAGCACTTTGGGAGGCCAAAGTTTGTGGATCACTTGAGGTCAGGAGTTGAGACCAGCCTGGCCAACATGGTAAAACCCTGTCTCTGCTAAAAATACAAAAATTGGCCTGGCATGGTAGTAGACACCTATAACCCCAGCTACTTGGGAGGCTGAGGCAGAAGAATTGCTTGAATCTGAGAGGCAGAGGTTGCAGTGAGCTGAGATAGTGTCATTGCACTCCAGCCTGGGCAACAGAGCAAGACTCCATCTCAAAATAAAAGATATCTACTAAATCTATTATTATTATTTAATTAAGTATTAACTAAATATAATCAATTGCCTAAATATATGGGTCAGGTAACAAATGTATGAATGGGGGAAAGAAAGATTCCATTGTTGACTGAATTTAGGGAATGAAATGAAAGACAACACACAAAAAAGCAGAGCTGGGAGCTGAGTGAGAGGGTTTTCTGATGACGTTATCTCAGTACCTAAATCTAGCTAACCAAGCCACTGAATTCCCCTCTTCCTTTTCTTCATTTTTCTTTAGTTTTTTTCTGGCTAACTTCATTTTTTACATTTTTAAAACAAATTGGCTATTTTATTCTAGCCATCTTTCTTTCCCCTTTGGGGGTATAATTGGGATTTAATTTCAATAATAAAAAACCTTATTTCTCTATGTCTGGTGAGGTTTTAATCTTGCAGTGCTCTGAGATGTTCGCCCCTTCCTCTGTAGTTACTATTGGTTCCTCAAAGCTTATTGCCCCCTTGAAGCCCACCTTGACTTCTATCACTGTTTTCTTCCATTTTAAGGTATCTATTACATTTATTTTCTAGGGATTTTTTTTTAGAACAAAAATACAACATGTAGCTAAGCATGAACTATTTTCTATCTGTCTTAATTCCTATCCTTAATGAACATTTAATATAGGAAAGTAAATGTTTTGTAGTCGTCTTTCTATTCTTCCAGTGATAAACACAGTGACTGATTAATAGTGCTTAATACATGTTTATTAGAGTAAATTTTGTGGAGAAAGGACTGTTCCCTGGGAAATAAAAACTAAAACAAAAACAAAAACCACTTCATTCCTCCTACAGCTGCCACCAACTACAGTGAAGTCTGATTCATCATGCATATTTAGAAGACAATTTATTTGAGACTTTATGGGTGGCCGAGAATTTTTTTCAAATATTAATATTCTTGCATCAGAGGTATACTTTAAAATTAACCTTCAAACAGAGAAACTAATTATTGGCTACAAATGTAGATTATTAAAAGCATTTTAACTCAGTTCCAGATAATTTGTTCTATCATTGGATTCATTAATTTACAGACTTTGAGTCCTTGATTCTAATTTGCCACTAGTAATATTGACTTTTTAAAAAATCATGAATTATGTGTGTTATATTTGCTGTCCTCTATAAACTATAAAGAAATTCTGCTTTAGATCTGGAGAAACACATGTTTAGGTTACTCACTGTTGGCAATTCTATGACAATGGTACTGCTAATGTATGACTATGGAGGCAGAGATCTTATTTGTCTTGTTCATTCTTTTTATCCTTAGTGAGTTTCCAATATAGTTCCCTGAACATGATAGGTTCTCAATAAATATTTGTTGAATAAGTGAACAAATTAATGTGTATATATATTAAGGACCAACACTTATGTTTATACAAGCTGAATCTTATACAATATACCATTTTCAGAATGATATTGATATATAGTCACACAAGTAAATTGGCATCGCTATTGCAAAGGATTTCTTTCTTGTTCGATAAGGTAATGCACTAACGCAAATAGAGAAAAATGAGAGGCCGAAGAAACATGAGAACAGCAGGCAGATATTTTATAACACACTTCACATTTTGAAATTACTAAAGAATGCAATTTCATGAGAGATCCTTGTTTCGTTATGAAGTTTGTCAATAAACAGAATGATGGCCTGAGTGGTTAGAATATCTAGATTTTGTTGTAGTTCTGCTGTTTACCGCCTATGTGACCCTGGGTTATATCGTATCATCTAAAAAGTCTGAGTTAATTTTGCTAAGATCTCTTCCAGCTTTAATTCTCTGTATTTGGTATTTACTTCACATATGTTGTATGCCCCAAACTCACTGGCCCACAGTTGGAGGGACTATCCCTGCTGCTACTCAACTTAAATTGGGGAAATAAAATATAACCAGTAGATAGTTTTCATGCAGGAATGCAAGTCCAGTGAGATCAGATCTTCATATTATTTTTAAAAAAGAAGCCAGAAATATGATTTTTATGTGAATTTTAAACTTTTAAATATTGGCTATGAAGTCAAATAGCTTTAAAATACTGTTCAATCCAAACAAAACATAACAGCAAGTTGGGCTTGGCCCATGGGCTGTCAGTTTATGCTTTAAAATGATTTTTCTGCCCTTATCATCTTCAATTTCTACTTTTCTGGTCAGCGAACAACAGTGGCTGTACAATATTTTTCTGCTGCCTTTATAAAAGATAGATCAAGCCTAACAGAGCTGGGTCACAGTATGTGCAGGTTGAGTGTTCTGGGATGACATTGTAGTTGTGACATGAGGAAAATGATATTCTTGAGCAAATTTGACTTCAGATTCTCAAGGCATAATATGGCTAAGTTATTTTATATGCTTATAATCAGAGAATTGTCAAAGTATTTAGGAGAAAAAAAGAGATATCTAGGAGGGGTGTCAGAAGTAGTACACCAAGCAATTCAGTAGAAACCTTGGGGTCTATTTCCCATTTTGAATCAATGAGAGAATCTATAAAGTGGACTCAGTGAGAGAGGAATGCTGTTTCATATCTAACCCAATTCTATTTCTTCTACAAGTTTTCTGCCTGGTGAGGTCATCCCAACTTAATTAACATTTAATTGAATCAGAATGGTGTGGCAGAAAATCACATGGACCTTGGAATCAGACTTGGGTGTGAGTCCCATTTCAGTCACTAACTGGATGACTTGAAAGTTATTAATCTTGTCTGTGCTTCAGATACCTCTTTTACAAAAAGAAATAATACTTCACTCTGAGATTTGTTGAATGGACTAGAAATACCATATATACTGATATGGAGTGTATAATAGATGATAGCCAAACTTACCCTAAACTTACATTTCTTTTTGGAACCCTTGCTATGTAAAAGTTTCTGTTGTGCCTTATAGAGGAAATAAACATGAACAAAGCATTATTCTTATCCTCAAGGACCAAATTCTGTAATTGGGGAAATAAAATATAACCATATATGGCTATCAGTCATGGCAGACTTTAACATACATGAACCGACAGCATGAGAGCACACATGGAGAGAGTTCTGTATTACCTCATTCATGAACACTTTTGTTAACCATCTAGTTGAAAATTGAGGTTTGGTTATTTCCATAGGAAGAGCCAGGTTGAGAAGAAATACTAGGAATGATTTTCCTGGAGCAAAACACAGCCTGAGGAAATGCATATTTCCCAGAAAGCGTAGGGCATATAGTAAAGATATTGATAGAAAATTATGGAAGAGATAAAAGATTGGAAAGCAAGGTTTTAAAATGATAGTGGCATTCACAGAGGTATACAACTTCCCCATCAATGGATTTCAATAGGTCAAGGTCATGTAAGAATGTGGTAAAAGTATAAATTGTGAGATCTACCTTCTAAAAAATCACGAAATTTCAGATAAAGTTCAAGAAAGGGCAAATGAAATAAAGGATAGAATGACCTAAAATTTTGCCTCCTATGAAGAACAGGTACTCTGTCCTTGAAGAGGTAGAGACTGAAGGAGGACTTGGTAGAACATATTGATGGGACTGTAATTTAGAGGAAGGGCCAACTTAGGTGAGAAGTTACAGGAAGGGAAAATAATTAGAAGATCAAAAGTTTTTATCTTAGGGATATGGAGGAAGTCCTATCTCCTTTGGCTTCTACTGTTCTAGCAGAGGCCTAGTATGATTGACTTTCTTTCTTGAGCTATGAGGACATTTAAATAGGAACATATCATCACACACATAAAAAATAATGCTGCAATTCAAAAGGGTGGTACTATCTTTTCTTGGGTGGAAGAAAATTAGAAGTATTCTCGTTTCGATTATTGACATGATTCAAGAAGCTGTCACAGGTATAAAAATTGAGCATTAATTGTGAAAAATGAATATTCTGAAATCAAGAAAGATTTTATAAGAATTTTCAAAAATGAATACTTAAAAGGAGGCCGTGGAAAGTTGATTGAATACTCTAAAAACTGTTTCAGATGTTTGAAACTGAACATTTCTGCAAGAACCAAGGAAATTAAAAAATTGGAATTCTTGAGAGACAAAAAAGTAAAAATTAAATACAAATTTAGAAAAAAAATCCACTTGTGAGTGCAAATTTAAAACAAATAATGCGCACATAAAATGCAGAGTAGCAGAACAGAAAGAATAAGAAAGAAATAAAAGAAAATTGTTCTGAACTGACAACTCAAGTCTTTGAGAGGATTCACCAATTATTCAGATAATTTTAACGGAAATATACCAACACCTATTTATAGCTTGTCGAATTTTTATAAATCAAAGATGAAGTAAACTTAAAAGCACAGAAGCTAATTAGGTTAAAAAAATCACTAAGATGAGACTGGCATTGCATTTCTCCAAAATACTAAATATAAGAGGAGGGAGAATGAGCAAAAGTGTTTTGAATTTTAAAGAATTGTTACACAACACTATATATATATACACACACATATATATATATATATCTTATAAGTGTATACTTCCTGAAAAATATTACTTGCATATACATTCTGAGAAGGCAACTGAAAATTAAGACAAAATCATGAACTCAAAAGTAAGAGTGCTGGAAGGGAGGCCAAGGCAGGCAGATCACTTGAGCCCAGGAGTTTGAGACCAGCCTGGGCAACATAATGAGACCCTCTCTCTACAAAAATACAAAAATTAGCCACGTATGGTGTTGTGCACCTATAGGCCCACCTACTTGGGAGACTGAGGTGGGAGAATCACCTGACCTCAGGAAGTCATGGTTGCAGTGAGCTGTGATCACACCTCTACACTCCAGCCTGGGTATCTGATTGAGACCTTGTCTCAAAAAAAAAAAAAAAAAAAAAGTATTGCGCTATAAAACTAGCAACAATTTGGGGGTGATAAAACATTTTGCATATAAAAATAATCTTTAAAATAGAAGTTACATTCTAAAAGTGATAGTAATTGGCTTTAAAAACTGAACTGAGATTATATCATAAAAACTGGGAAATTGATGAAGAAATGAAAGAGTGGTAAAGTAAAATCATGTCATGTAATACAGTGGGGGCATAAGTGGATACTTTTCATTCTCGATTCTAATAACTAGAGAAACTAGTTTCTAATATCTTTTTTAAGATAGAAGTTAATTAGTTCATCATTGCTAGAAAGAAAACATTATGTAAGTCTTCCAAATCACTAGAGAAAAAAAGAGAGAAATGATAACCTCAGATAAATCCTATGATATAGTATTAAAATTAGGAGTAATTTTATATACTAAAATGTCAACAATGGTGAATTCTATGTTATCTAAGTGTGAAATACATTGACTTTTTTACCTATGTAGTCTTGTTTGTACCTTACATTTTACAATAAATACAGATCATTAGATAATAAAAACAGATAATTTATTTTTGAGTCAGTGTGGCAAATGATACAGAACAAGCAAAACTTATTTTTAAATACAGAGAAATGCTACTGTGATATACTATCAAATGAAAGAAAACAGGACATTTCCACTTTTGCAAATAAGGACACATGTACATAGAACAAAATATCTCTGAATGGAGAAAATAGGGATGAGATTTTTATCATTTGTCATAATTTTCTGCAGAAATTTCCTATAATTACCTGGGGTTGTTTAAAAAATAACAATAACAATAAAAAAAAACCAGTCAAACAAAAAATGTCATAGAGAGGGTTTGGCTGGGGCTGCAGTGGTGAAGGACTTGAATACCAGGGTAAGGGTTTTGGGTGCATTCTTTAGTCAATGGGGAGCCACTGAAGCTTTTAAGATTAAGACAGAAGTATTGTTATTGTTTAGGTTGGGCTCAAGTGGAAAATTGACTGGAATTTATTGTAATTGTCTAGACAGGAAGTAATAAGGGCCAGAACTACATTTTGCAGAAGGGATAGGAAAGAGAAGAGACATTTGATCAGAGAACGGAACAATCAAAAGGACTTGGTGGCAGTATTCAATGACAAAGAGTACAGGAAAGAGAGAAGCCAAAGTATATGCAATCAAAGTTATCGAGGTAAATTGGTACTCATAGCAGGGGTGGATAGTGAACGGAAGCAAGAAGAGGGGAAAGTTTAGAAAAAAGGATGATGAATTTGATTTTAAATATATTTCTGATGCTGAAGAGATATCACATTTTTGGGATTTTTACGAGATAATGGGTGCAAATCATATCTTATGTTTTAATAAACTGCATCTAGAAAGTCTGCTTGAGGACCTGTAATGGTCTCATTGAATCATCCTTCCCTTCCTTGACAGCACATGGGCAAACAAAACAGAGAGTGCCCAGTCCTCTATGGCCAGTGACCCACACCATGCTTGCTTCCTTCCCTGCCAAGAGATTGGAAGCATAGCTCTAATTCCAATGCCAAAGATCCCACCCAGGTCCAAGAGTCCCTAGGTGATTTCTGACATTTCCAGCCAGAACTGCTTTTAGACCTTAGCAACTAAGTTCCCTTCTCTGGACTTGGAACTTTAGAGGGTTGGCCTTTCCCATAGGGTGTAAGGAGTTTGCAGAGCTCCCCTCTCCTAGAACTGCCCCACTTCTACAGGGCTCTAGGAAACTGAGATGCTGAAGCCAGTTCTCAAGGCTTGCTCAGCCCTCTTCCCCAGTTGGTCCTCCCAGGAGTGGGCTGTGCTGTTGCTGTGTTTTTCTTGACCCAAGTGATGGTTAAGAGGTGACTGTTTGGGAGGAGAAATATGGGTTTAGATAGGTTTCAGTGTCCACTTCATTGGCCTAAGGCTTTTTGTGGTGAAAGATGACAGTGTGGGAAAAGAAGATGGGTGGACCACAATATGAAGTTTTCTTTATACTCTGGCCATGAATCATGCAGTCCACAGGGGCCATTCAACCCTGTGTAGAGGGCAAGCTGAGGCAACAAGCAGAGCAATTAAAGGTGAATTAAAATCGAGGAATATCTTAATATTTTGGTTACTTGTCCTAGTATGCTGAACATACTGGTGGGTAAGGGAAAAATTAGGCACAGATTTTTAACAAGGCTTTCTCCCAAACCACAATTAGAGGCCCATTTGAGGAATCTTCCTATCCCTTTGTGACTCACAGTAGACTCTAATCACCATTTCCTTTAGTAGCCTGTGATGGGAAACACCAAGAAAAGGGAGGAGATGCATCACACTTTGGCATTCCCTGGTTTTCTGCTTTATTGGTGTGGTTCTTAAATGAAGAAGACCACTGTCCTCCAGCTCCTCTTAAACCATGCTTTTTTCCACATCCTTGGCACCACTCATAGGCCCAGAGTGGCTCTCAAAGGGTAGATTTAACCAGTTAGGTGACTTTTGTACCTCTGCCTCTGCACAGAGCCCTTCTTCCTTCTTTTATCATGTGACCCTATATATAATGGCTATAGCTGATTGGATCAAAGGGGAGGTCCATGCAACAATGTTTCCAGGCACTAAAGCAGGGGTGTCCAATCTTTTGGCTTCTGTGGGCTATGTTGGAATAAAAAGAATTGTCTTGGGCCACACATAAAATATATTAACACTAATAATAGCAATGAGCCAAAAAAATTGCCAAAATAAAAAACTTTTAAGAAAGTTTACGAATTTGTGTCTGGCTTCATTCAAAGTCATCCTGGGCTGCATGTGGCTCACAGGCCATGGATTAGACCAGCTTTCACTAGAGAGTAGTGATGGTGCATTGTCTAAAATGCCATATGGGACCATATGTGGCCAAAGGAGGTCAATCAAGATACAAAGGTGATGGGAGAGGCAAAGATGCACACGGCCATGGTGCCCAAGAGAAACAAAAAGATTGCCCTACTCCTGGACTTCCTAGTTCCCATTCTTGTCCTTGTGTGGCTCTTCTCTTCTTTGTCTTCTCTCAACTGCCAGTGAAATTTTCTTTGCTTTCTTATAGTATAAATATTTTGCATAAGCTTTTTAGGTCTCTATTCCTTGTAACAATCACAAAGACACTCGGGTCAGGTTACACGTGGGAGAACTTAATCTTTTATCTTTAAGATTCAATGACTGACTACTAGATTTGCATCATGTTGACCTTTCCTCTCTCATGAGAGTTTATACAGATTGCCAAGGCCACTCAGACAACATATGGCAGATTTGGGTGAGGAACGTTGGCTTGGTTTTCTTTCAGCAGCTATCCTCATACTAGGCTCTGTTCGACAAGTCAGTGCCTACCTCCTAAATACTGATAAATAAGATCAACAATAACTTATCAAACATATCCACAAATCCCTCGGTACAAGGTTCAAATTCAAATTTTCCCAGTTAACTAATTTTTTCTCTCCTTTCTTTTACAGTCAGTCCTTCTAGCTCATTGTAGATCCTATGCTGAATTCAGAGGACAGTGAACAAGATTCTGTATGCATCCTTTCAACTCTTCTGATTACATATCACTCGAACAGCTTCATGGGAAGGTAAGATAATAAAATTTACATTATATTCAACCCAGTAATTTGAAAAAACTATTAAAACATTTAAACAGTGCATCACAGCTGTCCCACTGACCTATGGTCTCAAAATTCAAATTGTTCTTCTCTGTGGAAATAGTCACAGGAGATGAGAAGCATGAAGCTCTCTCTTTTATCCAGTGCTTGTACCTCTGTGGCTCTGATATCTAGGGACCTCTAAGCTGGGCTACCTGAATTGCCCAGGAGAAATTCGCTGCATATCAGCCGTGGATTCCATGTAGTTCATTGTGGAATTGTACTTAGCACAGTACATGGTTGGCAGGCTGACTCCAATCTGCTTCCCATATCATTTTGGCTCATGTGCCCAGATGTTGCATTATATTAAATATTTAAGCCCTCATAGCATCTATGTAGGTGAAAGAGAAAGGAACTCAATCTGTTGCTTCAAGTTTTATGCCGCAGTTCAGTTGGCAAAATACTTTCCCACCCATAACCTTACTTGCCCTCAGAAAGCTCTATGAAGTAGACACAGTGATCTTCATTTTATAGTTGAGCACAGAAGACTCAGACAGGTCAATGGCTTTGATAAATGGCAGAGCTAGAACCTGATCTCCAAGTCTAGTATTTTTGCTACCACTCATTCCTTCATTCATTTACTCAACAAACATTTCTTGACTACCTATGTGGATCGGATATTATGCTGAAAACCGGACACACAGAAGTGAACTTCTTTATCCATCTTGAGAGACCAGAGAATGCTTCCCAATAGGAGTGGTGTCCAAGCTGAGAAGCAAAGAAGTGATAGATGTTATTCAAGCAAAGTGGGAGGTCTGGGAGTATTCCATGCAGACTAAATTTTTATCTTTAAACTATTCCAATGGATCTGAAAAATAGGAATGAGACAAGGAAGCTAAGGATTAAAGTTCCACAATTGTGCAATCTCATATTTAAAAGATGAGGATTGCAATAATTAGACTTCCATTTTTTCTTTAGGAATTATATTGAATGTCTTGTCATTACCTTCTCAAGACCAAAGAAAGTCTGATACTTTTCAAAATGGGTTTTGTTTGTTTTCACTAACTTAGTGATGATTGTTTGGCAACCTGGTTTGTTTTTATAATCTCAATGATAATTGAAGATGGAGTCTTAACTATGTCCCTTTCACAAGAACCCTGAGGCTGTCACCTCTTTTGAGGTCACTGCTTACAAAAGCTGGAACCTACTTTATAAAAAGCCAAATGGTACGGGTTGTTCACACAGCACCCCTTAGAAAGGGGGATGCCGAATGCTGGAGCAAGGTCTGTTCCTGATATCTCACAGGGTGTTGACGCAGAAGGCAAATGCCTCCAGCTATCTAAGCAAGTCCTGACTTTTTCTACACACAGAACATCTCTAGACATGACAGAGAACAACAAAACTGCAGGCAGGGTCCAAAGGACACCCTTGTTTGGATGTGTTAGAAGGTTCACTTGACTTGTTAGTTTTTAGGTTGGCAGTTATCAGGAAACAGGAAAGGGCATATAATCCTCGTGAGATAATTAAGTCTTAGGAGCACAGTTTCATCAACTTCCTAATGAATCCCATATTCTATTGGCTTTGAGGAGAGTCAACACCCAAACAATGTAATAAACACTGCATTTCAAAGCAGGAAACTATTCGCAGGGGTGGGATGAGGAGATACTTTACAACAGAATCCTGGGAACATCACTAGAAAGAAAGAAAGTTGGGGAACAATGCCAGAATGGGAGACAAAGCTGACCCAGATAGAAGGACAGGTAACACGCACAAGGAGTGGTAAACCCAGAGTACTTAGGCAGGAGAATGAAGGATATAGTTAAAACGTTGTCTTCAATTGTCATTGGTATAGTTATTTCTAGATGAATACATTGGCAGTAGATGGGTTGGCAGTTCATCAGGTGAAATCACACTCCAAGCTTCATCATTATGGACTATCTGAAGAATAAGAATGAGGGGTGTGGAGAGATTCCTGTGCTGATTAGTGGCTTAGAAAGCTTTATGTAAGGATGAATGTAGAAACTTATAAAGGAATAAATAAAGGTATGAGAAGACATTTTCATATGATAATTACAGCATTATTATTATTAAAATTCATAAGACTCAGTTCTTACTTTGGAGGAGTTCACAGCTTAGAAGGGGAGACATGTAAATTAAAGGAACCTGATGGTTTGATTTAGAGTGCTCTGGTAGAAATTTGTAGTGGCAAAACAATACAAAAGGCAGTAACTATCTCCACCTGAGGGAGTTAGGGAACGCTTCCTGGTAGAGGAGACTTATGATCTGGGTCTTGATGGATGAATAAGAGTTTGCCAGAATGAACAGGAAGGAAGCATATTCTGATAGTAAGGGAATTACCTATTCTCTCACATACCTTTTTCCACTAACTCCTGTTAAAAACAAATATGTCATTTGAGAACATTCACCCTTGTCATTGTCAAGGGTAAATTGATACATCAGAAATAAGAGTCCTGAGAACAGAGAACAGTGTAGTCCAATAGAAATATAACGTGAGCCCCAAATGCAAGCCACAAATATAATTTTAAAATTTATAGTAACCACATTTTTTAAAAAAGGGAAAGAAGAACAGTTGAAATTAATTTTAATAATATATTTTATTTAACCTAATATATCAAAAATATTTTTATTTCAACATGTAATCAGTATAAGAACATTTTAGTGTGATATTTTACATTCTTGTACCAAATCTTTGAAATCTGTTACATATTTTACATTTACAGCACATTCCACTTCAGGCTAGCAACATTCCAGGTGCTCAACAGGCACATGTGGCTAGTGGCTACCGGATTGGAAAGCTTCGAAAACCAGCTTGTTATTTTAGGGTAGTGGGAATGGGGACAGGCTAGGATACCCTGTGGGAGGGAAAACCTAGAATTGGTGTACAGGGGAGGCCAGGGGCAGGCCAGGGGCAGGACAGGGACTGACGGTGCTTACTAAGGGTCTAAATGATGAGTTTTGCTTATCCAAAGCTGGCCAGCAAGGTCAGTGCTGGTGTCTGCTGTTCCACCCACAGAAAGTATGTCCAAGTCAAGTTTTCCTGGGAAAATTCTTATTTTGCTTTTTAAAAATTATTTTATTTAAAAAGCCCACAGGCTACTCTTCTCAACACCTAATAATGTCTTTCCCAGCTCTCTTAGGAAACAAGGCCCTGAAATTTCCCCACATATTAGCCCCAGTGGACACTGTCTCTATTCCATAGAAATGTTGCCCAGAAATGAGCTCATAGACCTTCTCATCATGGCCAGAGGCAAGCAGTACTGTCTGGGACACCAGGAGCAGAGGTCAGAGGCGAGCTCAACTTTCCTGAAATAATGCGATGATATTTCCACTGCGAAAGATCTGTCATAGATGGTGCCTAAAACTGACTCAGCTCTGCCTGGGGCATAAGAGAGAATGGGGTTTTTGAAATTCCTTAATCTCATGGTCCAGAATGTCCAAGGAAGTCAGTCATTGTGGACTTCCCCTCCTGTGTCTCAGCCTTCTGCTCCTCACCGACTCCCTGGGTTCTACCCAGACTTCTGGGCCTCATGCTCCACCAATACTTAAAATAAAGCAGTAGGCAGAATGTCACTGCACTTGACCTGGTCATTTTCTTTTAAGGAAAACTCCCTTTCCGCAAGTTCAGAGAGATCTACCCAACACTTGGCTGTAGCTGCTGGATAGGTGACTGAGACAATAGAGATCAAGAGAAATCACTCAGTAAAGGAGATGCTATTCAGTCTGAGTCCTGTGCTAGCCCTTACTGCTTTTGAACATTGCCTGTGTTGTGCATGGATACCAAAGGGTTATTTGAAGGAATAAGCCATTTATCTTCATCGTTTTTGGCAGTGCATAACTCAAGATCTCTGTGAAACTTACTGGAAATGATTAAAACACAGAATGTTCTCCAGGAAGATGGCATGTACTTTTTGAAGGAAAGCCAAGGCAGGTCAGAATGGATGTGCCAAATAATTTCTGTTTTGATTTTATCATCATCATCATCATTATCACTATCATCATCATCACTATTATCATTATAATCTCCACTTTTTGCTTCTTTCTTGAGTTTTATATATTTTGATTATTTAATCAAGGAGAATGTTTTTACGCTTAAAGGCTTTTAGGCAACCTAGTCCACCAGAAGACAATGTCCCTCTCTCTGTGTGTGTGTGTGTGTGCGTGTGTGTGTGTGTGTGCATCTATGCAAATTGTCTTTGAGTGCAGGTAAATAAATAAGACAAGCCATTACTAAAATCATCATTGCCTGGGTCATTACCCATAATACCATCTGCTAGTATTTTATCAAGCCTCCTTCTATTAAAGGGCCATTAAATTACTTCTTGTAGAAGGCGTATAAATCAGCCCATGTGACAGATAAATAGCTCACCAAGTAACTTTGTTTTAATTGTCTCTGCCACCCTCCAGTGTCACTCAATTTATTAATTGGTAGCACCTTAATGAAAGATTCCCAAAACCTGATCTTGTCAATAGATACAGGGAAAGAAGTAGGACTGCAACACTGGAATAAGGGCTAAATTCCATATG
This sequence comes from Mandrillus leucophaeus, assembly GCF_000951045.1. Lineage (NCBI taxonomy): Eukaryota > Metazoa > Chordata > Mammalia > Primates > Cercopithecidae > Mandrillus > Mandrillus leucophaeus. The sequence continues at coordinate 980,415 of NW_012109808.1, read as the reverse complement.
GTTCTATTTCTACGGAGCAATTCATAGCATGATTTAAAATGTGTATCTCCCTCTGGTGGAAAATGATTTGTCTATAAATTGGAAAAAGTAAACAGAAGTGGAGAGAATTTTGAATTTACATTTGTTCATGAGATTTTGCTTACAGACTCTCACTTGAAATCCATGTAAACACTTTTTTTTTTTTTCCCCTCCAGGGTAAGGGACTTGTGTCGTTTTGGGCATGTATCAATGCATATTATATATTTGTGTTTTGGTCCTTTTTTTGTTTTTTTGAGAAGGAGTCTCACTCTGTCGCACAGGCTGGATGTGCAGTGGTGCAATCTCGGCTCACTGCAACGCCTGCCTTCTGGGTTCAAGTGATTCTCTGCCTCAGCTGCCCAAGTAGCGGAGATTACAGGAGCCCCCCCACTACACCTAGTTAATTCTTGTATTTTTAGTTGAGACCATCTTGGCCAGGCTGGTCTTGAGCTCCTGACCCCACAATCCACCCGCCTTGGCCTCCCAAAGTGCCAGGATTACAGGCATGACCTACCATGCCCGGATAGTCCTCTTTATTTTTTTTTTCCTTGTCTTCCCCTGTGCCTTCCATTTGGTATGAGTCCTGTGCTAGTTTTTATGGCTTGTGACAGTTGCCTGTGCTGTGCGTGGATGCCTTGCCAGTAGCTTGGGCTGCTCTAGCTTTGGGACCAGCCTAAGGGTTGAGTTCTGTATTGCTGGAGCTAGATAGTTGTACAGGTGTTGCGATTCAAGACAAGAAGATGCTGAGGCCAGGGGAGCTGGCACAAAAATAGTAAGAATAGAGCCAAGGACCAAACTTCAAGTGAGAATGAAAATAAAAACTAAATCTGAAGGGCCAAAGGTGGAAACCAATATTGAGAGTATAGAGTTTACAATTTGGAACTAGGCAGATGATATCAAGCCACCCTACCAGTAAATGCAGGATTTGGAAAATAAACTTTTGTTTAATATGGCTCCAAAGCTCTTTGTATAACACCATGCTTCCTCCTTGTCTATTAATAACTGCATCTTAGACTTTTTTCAAGTCATTGAACCTCGTGTTTCACAGGTGAAAACACAATCTCACAGGATGGTTATACTTGTGAAGAAGTGCTGAAAGCATGGAGCAGATGTTAATCATTATCATCAGATAATTAGTCACTCCTCAGGAATATTCAGACCTGAACTGGGAAAAAAAAAAAAAATAGGAAAAGTAAAAAGGCTGTTTCTCTGCATGGTCTACATAGCCATATGAAGAGATAAAAATCTGGGATATTAGTGAGTTACTTCATTGTCATATTACTAAATTTGGATGGAATGTTTTTCATGGAATCAAATTGTTAATTGATTGAATCGACTGGTTGGTAATTAAATCAAAGCAGCTGAACCAACTCTGTATAGACACATCAGAAACATTCCTTTCTGATGATCCTGGTTCCTCCAGAGTTTTAGGACTAGCAGTTGGGAAAATATTGAAAATCAAGTTTGCTTTGGCTCTCTATGGGTGGGCGATTGATGTGTCATGAAGTACACGGAAGAGGCTGCAATGGGTCTACCGATTGGGCAGCTTCTGTGATTTGCTTATCTTCTGTGGTTACAATAAAGAAAACATAAAAATCCACTGGTGATGACAGGGTTCAATATGTAAACGCAGCTGATACATTTCTTCTACCGCTAGGTGCAGACTAAATTTTTCTTCCCATGAAAAATTAGTATAATTTCTTCTTAGAGATATTGAGAATTGTGTAACTTGTTTTTGCTTGAATTTCCAGGACAGTCTGAGAAAAATTATGGCTAACATAAACTAATTATGTTATATATCCATGCTGACATACTTATATATTTATATTCCTCTCTGTTTCCTTAATGCTTATTTTTATTTGTATTTTTTCTTAATTTAGTTTTTAAAAATATTATATTAAAAATTATTCACTAAAAGCTTACTCAAGCACTATGTGATAGACATTTAAACAAATTATATAATAAAATTATAAAATTTTACAATAGTCAAACTGTGCACATAAGACCTTAGTACATCTACACAAAAAAATAGAATATTTCAGCCAGGTAGTGTTTTATTTTGTCAGCTGGATTTTAGAAACATCAAAATAAAAATAATTTTTTCCCCTTTCCTCTCTGGTTAACAGAATCCCACTTGTCCTTCATGACCCAGCTCAAGTTCTGCTTTCTTCATGAAGTCTTCTTGGCTGTTCTAACCAAATGACTCTCTTTTTGGAATTTCCATAGCACTTTGAGCTCACAGTGCACAGTTTAGAATTTTGTTATGCTGCCCTGGATTTTTCCTTCATTGTTTCTGCTCTAGCTATGCTGGCCTGCTTCTTATCCCTTGTCTCTGCCTGCTGCTTTCCCAACTGTGACTGTTTTTGCTGCTTCCACCTGTCTGAAGTGGTCTCTCCTATGCTCTTATCAGATTCTATCCACTTACCAGGGCATGGTCAAGTAATATTGCCCTATGAAGCCTACACAGCTCAGTTCAGCCAGCCACATCCCTACATTCATAGTGCCTACCATCCACGTTATGGAAACAATTCTCATAGATATTTTTGGATGTCTTCCATTGGGTTCTTATAAAGCAATGTTTTAATTATTTAAATTATAAGTTTAGCTTGAGAAACTATGGGAAATATATGGTTATTGCTAAAAGAATATTCACATTTATTCTTACATCCTATGACAGTGGTTCTCCAAATTAGCTGCATGTCAAAATCACCTCTGGCATTAAATAAATACAGAGACACAGCCCTAACCTCAACTGATGACTGATTATCTTTAGGGTTTTTGCCTGGGCATTCATGTTTTAAATAAGCTCCTTATTTTGATGCATGGACAAATATGATAACCACTGGTGTATGAAGAGAGTTGTGGAGAATAACTTGGAAGAGTTTATAAAACCTCTGAGTACATAAGTTTAGATTTTGATAGAAAGTAGTAAAGAAATCCCATCACCCCATAAGACAGAATTGCAGGTCAGAGGTTAGAGAAAAAGTTTAATCCTTAAAAAAAAAATGGGGCGACAGAGCGAGACTCCATCTCAAAAAAAAAAAAAAAAAATGACAGCCTGTCTCTACTTAAAATACAAAAAAATTAGCCGAGTGTGGTGGTGGTAGTCTCAGCAACACGGGAGGCTGAGGCAGCAGAATGGCATGACCCGGGAGACGGAGCTTGCAGTGAGCAGAGATCGTGCCACTGCACTCCAGCCTGGGCGACAGAGCGAGACTCCATCTCAAAAAAAAAAAGATCCTTAATATTATGCTGGATATTATGACCCTTTTCATTGTATGTTTAGCGTCTCTCATGTCTCTCACCTTATGTTTTGAGTCTCTGTTCTTATTTTTTACAACAAAAAAGAACAATGAAATCTATACTGCAATTACTTAATTGTTCACCTGAGGAATTTAGTACTTGTCCTTGGTCAAATCTATATTATTATACCTAAGACATATACTAGTCTGTACCCTTAGTTGCAAGTGACGATATACCAAATCAAATGAGTTTAAGCAAAAAATAAGAATCTTTGAAATGCGAGTTCATGAGCTATGGTAAAGACAGGTTGGCTGTTCATCAGACCATTGCTCCTCTCTTATGGGTACTCATCTGTGCTCTTTCCCCAGCCTCCCTGCAATTGGGCATGACAATATGACTAAATTCCACTAGTGGAATGTGGGCAGAAGCGATATATAGGTACCACTAGCTGGCTCATGAATCCCTCCTATGTGCAATATCCCATTTTATTTTACCATTTGGCCCCTGAATAGGGAAGGCTCCAAACACCAAAATGAAATGGAGCCACGGGCTGGAAGAAACCTGAGTCACTGAGTGACTGCTCAAAGAAAAGCCACCTAAAAGAGTATGGACTGCATGAGTAGGATATACTATGTGATATACTTTAGTGTATACAAATAAATACACTATGTGAAGCCACAAATATTTTGGGACAATATTAACCATTGAATGCACTGGGGTATCTCACATAAAATAGAGAAAAAAACATCCAAACTATGAGAAGGGTTGTTACGCAACTAGGCTTCTTCAGAAACAACTGGAACCACATTAAAATGTCTTTACAAATCTGTACTTGTTTCTAGAGCTCTATTAAACCATTTTCTCCTAATCAGTAGAGAAAATGAGAGATCACTGGCCTAATTTTCACTCAGGAGAGAGATGTACTGGGATTTAGATGCAAGTAGGAAAGAACAGAGACAATTGTGACCCTAGAGGCATTGGATAAGACCTAAGGGGATCATGCTGAGATTTGAGATTGGGTGCATTATCTGTTGGCGCTTGAGTTAAGGAAGGTCTTCCTACCTTTTTTGAGGGGAAAAGGTGATAAGTCCCTGTTAATACTTTAACAGAGCTTAGGTTCCTCTGCCTTGAGTCCACTAAAAGCACAGACTTTTACGGTGACTTTTAGCCATCCAAAACAAAAGGATGTGTATTTTGCACTTATAAATTATTCATTTTTTATTATGCTTACCTGGTCTGCCATATAGAATATTAGGTGCCTGTGATCATTCTATGATACTTATTTTTGACTCTACTGTCTAATTTCAGTAAATGCCTAATATGTTTCATCATCGATGGATTATTTTGTCACTTCTCCCTCTAACCGAGTTTTGTTTGAATGTATAAATTCAGCCTAAAATTTTTATTAAATTACTAAAAGAAAGCACATCATTGTTTTAGAGCATGTCTAAATTAGAAACGCCTCTCTGTTCCAGACTAGGCTGTACTTTGCTTATTTGGATTGTATTAAGATAGGAATTTTAGAATATTGATAATCATGTACTGATCAAAGAGACCAAAATATCTCTCACTCTTTGTGGAATACTTTACAATGCCAAGGAATGCTGGAATATTACCGGCTCTGCTTTTAGCTCTTCGTTGAAGGTAGGACCCTTTGATAAGACAAATGATTTCTCTTCACTAGAACCTCAAAATGGAATAAAAACAATAGCAAATGAATTGTGCTATATTACAAATGAACCACATTGCTGCAATACAGGGTGGGGAAGAAAAGATCTAACCTACATGTCATCTTGGAAAACATTATTTCAACCATATACTGAAAGATTAAAGATTTAAAAAAAAAAAAAAAACTATGCACAAGTACTGTGCTCTAGTTAGTAAATTTGTTTTTCACAGAGGTATGGATTAGCAATTCTGAAACTTTTTTGTTTATATTCCAATACTGAATAGATAAGTAAATTTACTATAAATAATGAAAGCTTAGTTTCTCATTGTTACAGAAAGAGCTTGCAAATAAGTAATAGGGACGATTACTAAAGGGAACCCCATGCTATTAGGTGGAATCAGAGATATCGGTATGAACTCATGGTTTTGAATGATGTGGAAATAGATATAGGTGTATATGTGTGTGTGGGTTAGTATACATACATATATTTTTTAGCTCTGCTGCTAAGAGAGCCTGGAAATAATGATATCCTAGTTACAAAAGAAAACCCTTCCCTGAGATATTGGTTTCTAAACACCATTCACCAGTTAAAGGACCTAGACTCCTCAGAGAAATGTCTGACTCCAAGAAGGGGTCAGGAAAGTACGAGATGAGCCTAGAAACATTTAATGATGCCGGAAAGTAAGGAAGTGCTCAAAAAATGATGGAAGCATGTCGAGAAACTGACTGGAGGAAGTTCCCAAATAACACATCTGAGTCCATCTGTGTAATAAAACAGATAATGATGGTAATGGCTAAAAACACAGATATAAATAAATATCCACGAGTCCACATAGATGTAAATAATTAAAGAAGTGATGGAAAAGAGATAGCTCTTTAAGTTGAATTCCAATTTATACATGAGGAAGGAGTGGTGAAAACAGATGCCAGAAAACTTTTACAGCTAAGAGAAGCCTATGGAGACATGACAACCAAATGTAATGTGGTATCCTGGGTGAGACTCTGGAATGGAAAAGGACCTTAAGTAGAACTAAAGAAACTATGAACTGTAGTTAATAATCATGTGTCCATATTGGTTCATTAATTGTAACAAATGTATCATTAATATAAGATTTTAACAACAGAAAGAACTAGTTGTGGGGTATATATGTATTTTAAAACTATTCTCAAAAATAGTCAATTAAAAATTTTAAAAGTCACTGTTTGGCAAATACCATAGTAATAATTGTTGCAGTCAATTATCATCAATGGATATTAAAATTAGGGGGCAAAAATACTTGTGTAGTTTAAAGTATCTCAGCGTAAAATGCTTATTAATTACAAAGAGGAAGTGAGTAACTACAGTGGAGAAACGTGGCAAACATCACCTTAACCAAATGATCACCTTAACCATTTCCACAGCAATGAAACATAGCGGCATCCTGTGCCTCCCACTGCGATGCAATGTCCCCATAGGCAGTGATTCTCCGGTTTTAATATTTATATGAAGCACCTAGGGATCTTGTTAAAAATGGAGATTCCGACTAAGGAGCATTGGGGTCTGAGATTCTGAATTTCTAATAAGGTCCCTGTGGATCAGATGCTGCTGTCAAGTGGACCACAATTTGTGAATCAAGGCCTGTAGGAAAACCTTGCCACTTTTCAGCAAAGAGGGAGGAGGCATGGCAGAAGATATTTACATCCCTTTTATGACCTTCCTCCAGTTTTTTCTTTACTTGGGATACTAAGGGATGCCTTTTTTTTTTTTTTTTTCCTACAGTGCATTTTTAGCATCATAAATACCCAAAGCTCAAGGCAAATATATAGCCCATCTGTTTTGGAAGAGGCCAGAGATCTTTGCACACTTTACTTAGCCGCAATAGGTGATGGTCTCCGACTGTTGATATCATCTGATGTCCTTGATTAGGAAACATTGTTGGACTGTGGTGTGGTATGGGTAGGGCATATTGAGTGCCATTTAAGGAATTATCCTGAAGCTCTATTACAATTATCATGAAAGATCAAGCATACATTAGCACCAAAGCCAAAGAGACACTTTCCAGCAATATGGAACAGCACATCAAGGAAGAGACAGGTATCACTGCACACCGATTCAGATGGAATTCTATATCTTCATGGAATTCTGTGCTCGATGGTTGTCTGGAGTTCTCAGTAACCAGATAGGTTGTTTCTGTCCTGGCCAGCGTTCCCAACCTTTCAATTTCAGGGATAGCAGCTGCCTAATGTTGTAGAACTAAAGGATCCTCTTCAGCAGGACAATTTGAAAAAAACACTTGAGCCATTTTGTTCTTGGCCTTAGTTGCTGGACTGAAAAGGTCCTTGGTTGCAAGAAGACACAAACGGCCTTGTTGCCTGGTGTGATTACATTTTATATTTTAAAGTCATATAGGAATTAATGAGAGCTGAGCTAACTTCATCTAAGAAAATGAAATTGGGGTGGGAGAATGCCAGGTGTCAAGACTTTGGTCAGCCCTTGAAGAGGTTCTCTCTAAGCCAGCTGCTGGCACCAAGTCGAAAGCAACCGGAGGTAGTTTATTTTATTTATTATTTTGTCCCAGGACATTTTTTCTGGCTTCACATAAAAGTCTCTACTTCCATTCCTTTTGCTCTCCGCAGGCTTTCCCAGTTTCTACCCTGTTCTGTCATGGTTGAATCAACGATGATTTGGAAAATCTGCCTCATTTTTCAAATTCATCTCCATCTTCTGAATTCCCTCCAATGTTGCCTCTCCAGTTGGCTTACCTGAGTTTGTGTCTTGCATCCCTCAGACAAGCAATTATTCACCTTTTCACATAATCTAAGAGATTCTTTACATGCCCTTCACTGGAACCTCTTAAGGCAGGTGATGCCTTCCAGATTCCATGTGATAGTCATCTCTAACCTATAATTCTATTTTAAGTCAAACTTCCTATTGTGTGTGAAAGTGGATTAAAAGAATGTTAAAAGCATGCAAGTTTTCAAAAATGTCAGTTTTCAAAAAGTGAATTTTTTTTTTTTATAAAGGGTGTACTGAAAAACTGCTGAAGATGTGATGCAACGCAGGAAGAAATAAACACAAAAATACAAATATCTGGGATCCAGGAAACAAGGAAATCAACACCGGAGAGGACTGAAAAAAAAAAGTCAAAGATGATGCTGAGGGGGGAATCTCAGGATGGCAGCTATGAAGCATCTCAGTTCCAGATGGAAATGAGAGGGCAGAGGGCCTGAGCAGTAATTGAGTTGAACTCTATTGGAGTTTGGAAGGAGGTAAAATACGTGTGGGGGAAAGGAAAGCATGTAAAAAGCTCAACCCTTATCTTCCACTTAATACCATGGGAAAGGTTAAGAAAAAATCACTGTGTACCATTTACACATACAGAAGGAAGTAGTGGCAAGGAACATGGGAGTTGAAGTGTTTGCCTCTGAGGATGAGGTCAGGGGTGGAAAGGAACACAGAGATGGCTGCTTTTTTTGAAAACCTCGGAAAACTATCTGACATTTATCTAAATTTATACATATATAAATATATACATGAAACATATTACATGTATAAAAGTATATTTTCATATATATGAATGTCAGTTTTGCATTATATATATGTGTTTATATATACACAGATATATACACACACATATATATAAATACGTATATGTGTGTGTATATGTATAAACACATATATATGTGAATATATATTTAAAATGTTCATTGTTTTTATTTTCAAAAAGGTTGATGGGACTGGGTGCAGTGGCTCACTGTAAACCCAGCAGTTTGGGAGGCTGAGGAGGGCAAATCATGAGGTCAAGAGTTCGAGACCAGTCTGGCCACCATGGTGAAACCCTGCCTCTACTAAAAATACAAAAAATTAGCCAGGTGTGGTGGCACATGCCTGTAGTCCCAGCTACTGAGGAGGCTGGGGCAGGAGAGTTGCTTGAACCTGTGAGGCAGACGTTGCAATGAGCTGAGATTGCGCCACTGCACTCCAGCCTGGGTGACAGTGTGAGACTTCATCAAAAAAAAAAAAAAAAAAAGGTTGATGGAGCAATTTACTTTAAGGGATAAGTAACCCTGATAATGGTCTTAGGAGTCAGATGACTAAAGTAACTCAGTTCAAAAACCACTTATTAAGTACGTGCTGTGTGTCCGATGCTATGGAGACAAAGGTAAGTAACAACATTCAAAGGTAAAGAACATAACATTTCTGCCCTCAGGGGCTTCACAATTTAGGCCAAATTAGACATACATGCAAATACTACGATATAGAATATGATAGCAAATATTGGAAATAATACTCTGGGGAGAATGGAGGAAGGAGCAATGGCGTTAGAGTAACTGGATTAGGGAAGGATGCAGGGAGAGTTAATGTCATTGCCCAATACCCAGTATGAGCTGGTTTGTTTTCCAGCTCTTATTCCTCATTTTTTTTTTGTTGTTTGAGCATAATATAAATGACAAGGAACCTCTTTCTGACCTCTACAATATTCTTTGGGTTAGGAGAGATTGGGAACTCTGGAAATAGAAAATGAGAATAACCTTGCAGATGAAGAAGGGACTAGAAGAGAGTTGCAGAGACAGGGTGGAAAGGGTGTCTGAGGAGAGTGGCAAGTCTCACATGTGAAGACAGAGTTTATGAAGCAGATTTGACCCATGGTGAATGGAGAGCAGTAAACGTTTAGAGAAATTTGATGTGTTCAAACAAAACAAATGAACAACATCCTGAAAGTAAACTGGTTCATAGAAGGTCCAGAGTAAGAGTTATGATGGTGTTTGTGCTTCCAGTGTCTGGCTAGGGTCTGGAATGGGGTGAGAGATCAATTTAACAGCATGGAACCAGTCATCTGTCCTTTGAAGCAAATGCTTAAGGGCCCATTCCCTGAAAGATCCTCACTAATGATACTGCTACAAGGAACAATAATGTGGGTGACTCATATTTATTGAAATACGAACAACTTTTGAAATGGAAAGAAACAAATCACAAGGAGGTAAAAGCCAAGTGTTGCTATAGGAATTTCATTTAAAAAAAAATACATTTCTCAACTGGGGAGCTGTCTTCTACCTTCTTTTTAGCTCTACTTCCCTTCCTTTCACCCCACAAATCTTCCAGCTGGAAACATTTGTTGAACACCCAGCAAGTACTAGTTTCCATGTAGGACACTATATTTCAATGGCAGAGAGAGACAGAGCTACAAATAACAATAATGCAATTTAGTATGTGCTGTAATAGAATACTGAGGAGCACAGAAAAGGACTTAATCAACAGAATACATAGATCTAGGAAATTTAGTGGTAATATTGTGGAAGACATTCAGGCTGAATCTTGAAGAAAAATCACAGTTTTGTGAATTATTGAAAACAAAGGAGAAGGAGATTCACAGT
>NW_012109808.1:956503-970080 GCF_000951045.1 Mandrillus leucophaeus | reverse complement strand
TTCTTTTTAGCTCTACTTCCCTTCCTTTCACCCCACAAATCTTCCAGCTGGAAACATTTGTTGAACACCCAGCAAGTACTAGTTTCCATGTAGGACACTATATTTCAATGGCAGAGAGAGACAGAGCTACAAATAACAATAATGCAATTTAGTATGTGCTGTAATAGAATACTGAGGAGCACAGAAAAGGACTTAATCAACAGAATACATAGATCTAGGAAATTTAGTGGTAATATTGTGGAAGACATTCAGGCTGAATCTTGAAGAAAAATCACAGTTTTGTGAATTATTGAAAACAAAGGAGAAGGAGATTCACAGTAAAAAAAATTACTTAGCATGAGTTAAAGATTTACAGTAAGCCATGTGGTTTGGCAAAGGGAGATGCTGTGTTGTCTGGTGTGAAGGCCTACAAATGCAGACTAGGATCTGCTTGTGAAGGGATTTTAATATCACTCCAAAAAGTTTGTATTATATCTAAGTGAGTTGATGGTCTGTGTCCTGGTGGAGGATGATAGAAAAGGCAGGAGATTTATTATAATTTCAATGATGGGGAGTGGAGGGTGATCACATTTTTATGTACCTCAAGGAAACTTGAGTTTTTAAGAGCTTGAAAAATATTATAGTAGACAATGAAATGGCACCAGTGGTTTAAAATCAGAAAATCACACAAACGTGAGTTACTGTGAAACTGATAAAGCTTAAGCTTCTGAAACCTCCATTTTCAGGACCTTAAAGAGGCCCCGGCTGGGGCCTCCTTAGACCGGAAAAGTTTAATTCTGACTCTGCTGTCCGTACCCAGTCTCACTAGGATGTCTAGGATATCATGGACTCAAGTAATGGAGCTTTGCTATTAAGAAAATTATTTCTGTAAGCTACCTTTCTCTACTTTCTCCTAAACACTTCCCATCTCTGTCTTCTCAGACAGCAGGATAATCAGGAGCAAGCAGAGTGTTCTAGATCCACGGTGCTCACCAATATTGACTTTCTGGGGTTGAAGTTTTCTCCTTTATTCTTTATAAGAGAATGGAGCTAGAATGAATTGGACCAGACAACACTTGGGCCACTGTCCCTTTCTTTCAGATTTTATTCAAGCAGGAATTTCATTAGTTCGTTAAATATTCTGTGCTGCTTACCTTCTCAGGTCCTTTGTGGCAGCTATTTATGTGTAAAATGATCTTTCTATTCTGCATGAGTCCAGCTTTTTCTTCTCTGTAGCCTCAGCTTCAGTGTCACTATATTTCCTCAGAAAGGTGTATCTTGATCTCATCATCTGCAGCCATGACTGAGAACTCCAAAATCTCAATGGCTTGAAACAGCCAAGGTTTATTCCCCATCACACTTCAAGTCCATCTCGGCTCAGCAGTTCTATTTATTGTAGTCATGCAGGGACCTGGGCTATAGACGCTCCATGCTTACAGGATGCCCCATTTCACTGTATCTAGCTATGATTTTCATGGCAGAAAAGAACAGTGAAGGTAGAGGATTACTCTGGTGCACTAGCTCTTAAATGCTTCCATGTGGAAGTCACACAGGTCATTTTGCTCATTGATATTAAGGGGCAGAGGCATGCAATTGACTTGCATATTTGAAAGAAGAGAAGAACCAGGAACATCAGCAAGTAGCCCTCATGTCTGCCACCTGCCTTATCTAGAATCACTCTCTTCTCTCTTGTGTAGCTCAGTGCAAGGTTTGAGGAAACCCAGTGAAGAGTAACTCTATCACGTGGATTACGAACCACTTAAGAGATAAAACAAAGAATTGAAAGATAATCCTAGAGATGAAAAATGTTGCTTTATTACTCAACACTGAACTGGAAGAAATGACTTAGATGTGTGGCAGCAGAGAGCTTCCTAATATTTAATGATGTTTTCAGACTGGTACAGTATTAGTCAATGTTCTCCAGAAAGCCAAAACCAATAGGAGATATATATCTCTTATTTTGCCAGGTATCACAATGAAGCAAAAAATGACATAAAAGGCATTGTTCCTGAAATTAATCATATTAGTAAATAATAACACAATATTATTTTATAATATTAATACTATAAGACTATTACACTATTTTTCATAGCAATTATTTTAATTATCTCATATAAATCAATACTGATAGATATGACATCTTTATATTATTGCATCTGTTACATATTTTTAGATTCTAGTATATTACATATGCCAATATTTGTGTATTTACATGAAATTTTGTTTTATAATATTGTATTGGTATAAATTCATCATTATTGCTATTATTATTATTTAATATAAGGACTATATGTCAGCCTGAAATAGCTTAAGTGTTATCTACAGATTCCTGAGCAGAAATTAGAATTTCCCTAAAGCAGACCTTAGGCTGCATTAAGTCTTTTTTTTGCTTTCTAATGAGTTAAAGGAGTTAATATCTTTCTGACCTTTGTCTTAATTCCACTCTAATAAAGAAATTCTGCCTTAAGTGAAAGTTCAGGAACAAGCAGAGATAAAAGGAAAAACAGACAGTAATTTTTTTAAAAAGTAGGCAAGAAAATGATGCACAATCCACTTCATAGAAATCCCAGAAATGTTATGCCATGGCAAAAATATTTAGCATATTTATAAATAATGAGGGAATAGGGAAGAAGAACCCAGGAGATTTAGACATAAAATAATTTTAGATTCAGTAACAGCTAATATGCACATACACATGCACACACATACAAAATGTGAAAAATACCAGTCAGAGACAAAATAGAACCCTAAAGACTCAAAGAATATCTTGTTTTGGTTACTATACTCAGTAATAGAGAGACGGTCAATAATGTAACTTCACTAGCTAGCCAAGATTTTTTCTTGAGTTCATAAGGATATTGAAATTATACTAGGGCTAATTTAATTAATCAGTAACCCGATTAATATCAATTAAATGTAGGTCAGTTAGCTCCATGAATGAGTGTAAGCATTTAGTGAAGTCAGAGTTACGAGCTCAATATGGGCCAGTTATGTTTTATCTATTGGAGAATATATATTATGCTCTCAACCCTACTTACCCCAGCCGTAAATATATTCGATCAAGAAAGGAATGAAGTGGAAGAAGCAGGGGATGGGGCGCAGATAGGGCAAAATTTATTTAGGAATATGCATGTTTATATAATACATTATTCTATTGGAAAAACAGTTTGAAACTACTGTGTTGTGAAGATAAGTTAGTAACATCATCTTTATTACAAAGTACAAGACATTATTTGGTAACCACCCATAGGTTCCTCAAACTTATAGTCTCCATACATTCAAACACCAACATTTACCAATATAGAAAGAACTGGATTCTTTCCTATTCTTGGGTAATTTTCATACTTTTTAGCAAGAAAGGTTTTGGTACCGTCCAGGCAAACAATGCAGGGCTTGGAAGTGATCCTGTAACATAAATTAATGAATGTGAAAACTGATGGGTTATAGATGGTTATAGGAAGGAAGGACAGCTCTTTCTAATGTTTTAATAGATGGTCTAGATTTAAATATAACATGTTAAGATTTTCAAACAGATAATGAATGAAGAATTCTCATTGCTAGGCATTATAAAATCTGCAGGAAAACAGAACATGTTTTCTAATGGAAAAAAATGGAAAGTTTGAGTTTCAGTGAGAATATGCTGAGCCAATTCTAAGTCCAGAAGATAAATGGTTAATATGTCCTCAAATTTGTTCTAAGGAAGTTACAGACCAACAGTATTCATATTGTACATATAAATGCACATATGAATGTACATATAACTATGTAAATATATATGTGTGTGTTTTTGTGTACTTAGATCTGAGTGAATATCAATGTACAATGTCAAAGTAAATATCTGTACTTGAGAACAGTATATATATTTTTATTTAATTTTTAATTAAATGAATACTTGCTGAGGCTAATAATCAAAGGTTATACTAATGACCTCTGAAATTCTGCCCACCTCAGCAGTTTTTGTAGAATTACAAACATCAAGAATTTACCACGAACATTTATTTTAAGTTACTTAATTTTCCACAATAACTCTACAAACTCTTAACTATTTTTGTCCCTGTCTTAGAAATGAGAAAACTGAAGTTGAAAGAGGATAACAAATGTGCTGAAGGCCTAATGATTAATAGAAGAGGCAAGCTGCCTCTGAGTCCAAAACCCATCTTTTAATTCTATGTTATACTGCCTCCTTTATACTTTTTATCAGAACTGGTAGCATGTAAAAATGTATCTATTGATTTAGGTTGTAAAATTTCTGAAATTCGAAAGAACTTGTGAAATTTGAGACAAAAACAAAGATAAAACTCTGAATTTTTATAGGTGATAATCAGAGCAGATAAACTTACTTAAGTAAGTCATTAGACTTGACAATAAAAGGCTGAATACAAATACAAGTGAGATTTTACTACGTAAATTAATATAAGTAAGACTAATAGCTGACTTTTTGTCTTAGCCAAAATATGAACTCAGTATTATGAATTATGCATTACTTGGGCGAAATCTGATTATGAAATCCTCTAAAGAATTTACTTGAGTCCTGTTTTTCCAGTTAGAGCTTTTATTTGCCTTAGGGAGAATTTGGTAGTGAGGAGAGGTTCATAGAAAAGCAAGCTTTTCTCTGAAAAGAAGGTTTCTCCAACCCACCTCACTAGGGAATATTTTTGGGAATTTATGAGCATACTACCATAAAGAAAAAAGACATGAGCAACCACAGCTGATGTTTCTTGAATGCTTACAACTCTTAGACTCTTTTGAAAAGCTTTACATATATTAACTTGCCTGGTCTTTACAAAACAAAGGCGAGAATAAACCTGAGAAGAAACCCCTGGCACTATGGCACTTTTTTTTTTTTTTTTTCTGTTAGGGATGGACTCTGATTAATTACAAAATGAATATATCAATCACTTACATGAACTGCCAATCATTTGCTATGTGGAAAGAATCATTCTAGAGTTACTTGAAATACCAAACTTTTCTAACACGTTTGAAGTGATTGAATTTATAGAACAGTGATTTAGAGAGAACCTTTGAAAATGTCATTTTTAAGTTTAAAAAACATAGGTTGTGTCCTTCTCACATTTATTTGTCTGTAGCCCTAAAATACGTGACTGAACCTTGGAAAGATAAGGTCGACTAGGTATAAAAATTCTTTTGTTCTTTGGAGGTGTTATTAAAGTCATTTACTAGATCAGTACTAGATGCGTGACTCAGGGCTCTCCTCCTGCAAGACTCATTTTTACTTTCCTTGGTCCGACTTTATTTCTCTATGGCCATGGATCATGTCAGCACAAGGAGTTGAAAAGTGTAATATATAGTCTGCTTCTGGTTGCCTGGTCAAGGTTAGAATCATAGAATACTTAAGTTGGAAGAAAAACTCTATATATCATACAGAGGTCTACCACTCATCCATCCCTATATACATGAAAAAAAAGACACAAAACAAACAAACAAACAAAAAAACCAGAAGGAGGTAAAAAGATGTAACTTTTGCTGAAAAACACTTTTTACTCATTCATTTTTTCTATATTGACTGAATTGTCCCTCATGTTTTAATAGTACTTAATTTTGGCTATTGTATGAGAATTATGCAGGTAACTGCTTAAGGTAGAGAGTGTTTCGGTAAACTAGATTCTTGGCTATATGTCAGCGAAATTTATAATTTGATTCCTTTTCATCCCATTCCTTAATGTTAGTGTGGCTATTATTTTTCAGAAATCATAATTTGACCATTATATAGTGGATTCTCCATATCCTCAGATTCCATATCTGTGGATCCCACCAACTGTGGATCAAAAATACCCCCCAAAATGAAAATATAACAATAAAACATAATGTGAATAAAAAACAATACAGTATAACAATTATTTACATAGCATCTGTATTGTATTAGGTATTATAAGTAATCTAGAGATAACTTAAAGGATATGGAAGGATGTATGTAGGTTATATGAAATACTAAACCAGTTTATATAAGGGACTTGAGCATCCAGAAATGTATCCACAGTGGTCCTGAAACCAATCGCTGTGGGTGCTGAGGGAATTATTATAGTTCATACTCTGAATGAACTGATTAGCTGGCATCTATGTTTACATGTGTTTTTGACCTTTTTCCTTTTGCCCAATAATTCACCGAATAGTAAGTAATGAAGATATTGCAGATCACACCCTATAAGATTTAATGGCTTCATTATAGTCATGCTGCTTGTATCTGTTTAATTAATCTCCAGAGTGACACTGGGGTCATCTCATCAAGACACCAGAGAGAGAAGGGTGCCTGGCGGACAATTTCTTGTCCAGGGATAAACAGGACAACTTGTTCTCAAAATAATTACTTTTTACCCACCCTATGCTGAATACAATGCTAGGTTATGTGGGAAACCCAAGAATGTAAAGGATGTGGTCTCTACCTTTAAGAAGTTTCTGTGGTACTATGAGACAGAGAGTGGTGTTGGCGTGGGGGAATCAGAAGAGGAATCTAAAGCAGATGGCAAGTGAAAGCTGCCCATGTGAGGTGAGGAAAAGTCAACTACATCCAGGTGAAAAATAACAACATTTTTGTGTTAGACACTACTCTAAGCACTTCATTTATATTAATTATAATAGTATGTATTAATACATAATATATAATAATGCATAAATCCAATTTGGAATAATCCAAGGAGGTAGACACTAGTATTATCCTTATGTTGCAGATGAGGAAAGATAGACAAAGATGTTAGTTTATTTATTGTAGGGCACATACCTGTAGAGTGAAGGAAATATTTAAAATCTAGGCAATATGGCACCAGAAGCCATGTGCTCAATCGCAGGCTCCATAACATTGGTCTTTGCAGAAATCTCTTGAATGTGACCCCAAAGGCACAGGCAACAAAAGCAAAAATAGACAAATGGGATTGCATTAAACTAAAAAGCTTCTCTACAGCAAAGGAAACAATTAACAGAGTGAAAAAACAATATAAATTGAGAGAAAATATCTGCAAATCATACATCTAATAAGGAGTTAATATCTAAAATATAAAGAGCTTAACTAAATAGCAAGAAACAAATAACCCAATAAAAAAATGGGCAAAAGGCCTAAATAGACACTTCTCAAAAGAAGACATACAAATGGCCAACAAGTATGTAAGAATATGCTTATCATTTCTGATCATTTGGGAAATACAAATTAAAACCACAATGACATATCACCTCACACATGTTAGAATAGCTATTATCAAAAAGATGAAAGATAAGTATTGGCAATGGTGTAGAGAGAAGGGAACACTTACACAGTGTTGGTGGGTATGTAAATTAATATAGCAATTATGGAAACAATATAGAGTTTCCTCAGTAAACTAAAAATAGAATTACTATATGATCCAGTGATTCCACTTCTGGGTATATATCCAAGTAAATTGAAATCGCTACACCAAAGTGATATCTGCACTCCCATGTTCATTGCAAGGTTATTCACAGAAGCTGAGATGTGGTGGCAATCTAAGTGTTCATCATCAGATAAATGGATAAAGAAAATGGATATATACACAATGGAATACTATTCCACCTTATAAAAGGGGACAGTGCCATCATTTGTGACTGAATGGACCTGGAAGATATTGTGCTAAATGAAATAAGCCAGGCACAGAAAGACATACACCACGTGATCACACCTTTATGTGTAATCTAAGAAAGTTGAACTCACAGAAGTAGAGAACAGAATGATGGTTATGAGAAGCTCAGAAAGGGAGGGGACTGGGGAAAGGAAAGATGTTGATCAAAGGGTACAAAGTTTTAGTTAGATGAGAGAAATAAGCTTTAGTGACTTATTGCACAGAATAGTGACTATAATAAATAAAAACTCATTGCAAATCTCCAAATAGATTTCATAGGTTTTCAACACAAAAAATAATAAGTATATGAGGTAATGGATTTGTTAATTAGACCAATTTAATCACTCTACATTGTAAAGATCTATTAAAACATCATGTTATACCCCATAAATACATACAATTATTATTTATAAATTAAAAATAACTTATAAGTATACAAATCACTATACCACAGTTGTATGAAGACTGTGACTTGAATAGCTGATCTCAACAAGCTGGTTATTTCATTGACCTCTGGACACTAATATCTTAAAGGAACCTCAGGAGGCCATCTTGTTTCCTTAAGTGTCAATATGAATCACAATTATATTGCCATCTTATTTAGTTATTTAGATGCTTTTAAGAGCTGTATTTACCTTAATGCAGGAAAATTTGGGAAATCATGTATTTTTAAAGAAGGGAATTTAATCCTGTTTCTTAAAAATATTTTAAAGTACCATTTTAAAGTAGTTTTAATATTATGTTTTAATAAGCTTTAAACACATTTTAGTAAAAATATTTACAATATAACAAATTAAAATAAATTTAAATATTTTTCAAATATATTTTTTAGAAAGTCATTATATAAAGAAATCAAAATGATTTTGCTCCCTCTTATCCTTTAGTCAAGGAGGTTACTTAGAGCATCACACTTCTACTTAGACTTTATGGAAAAGGTAAAATTTCCAGGAATCTAATGGCGAAGGGTGAGTATATATGGTAGATTTGGAGGAAAATAGTATATTAGATGAAGGGGAGAAGGTAAAGTAAGGATAAGTAGCCATGCCGGTTTTGTATTTGCTACTCATTAAGACAATAGTAAGATTGGCATTCAAAGTGCTCATTCATCCTCTTTTCTAATAACTTTATGCTTGTGACAATTAAGAGAGGCATAAACTGATCTTTTAGATAGATAAGCAGTCTTCGTGTACTTCATTCTTTGAAGTAGTTTTCAAATTTCAGGAAATTTGAAAGGATCCATTGTAATAAAATCTATTCATCTCTTCCAAAGCTCATAGTCACCTCAGTTGGACTTTAGGTCCAATGGTATCAAAGGCTGCTGATTGTTGAGATAATTATCCAAGATAAACAATTCTGGTTCAACTTATTCATAAGTTATCATTAATAAGGTTACCATGTTTGTGTTACAAAACCACAAAACCACGAGTTAGTGAAAAGTTACAGGGACGTTAAGGAGACTCTCCCCGTGGAGTTTCCAATGTTGTTTCTTCCAACTCTATCGGGATTCTTGCTGTGTAAGTGTATATTGCTTCATGCTTTGAGAGAGCTAAACAATTAGATCATGAGTGGTGGTTCCAATACAATATGCAGGACTCTGCTCTTGTTCGTATCAATATTTCCAAATCATGTAAATCAGGTATACTTTAATGACAATGCAACACTCAGCCCAAAATCAAAGGTAGGAATTGCTTAATAGTTACTAATAAATATTTCCTAATGCCTTTAGTCTGTTATTGTTAAAACGATTACCTTAATCTCACATGGTCATGGCAACACTGCCCTCTGTCATCGCAGAACTCCAGATGGGGTAATAAGTGGCTCAATTTGCCTTCATCACCGTGCTGCCAAAGCACTGACACCAACATCGTGTAGTCACTAGAATCTTTCCAAACGGGCTGATTGTGAGTTCACACTATTCCTTGACAAACAAGTTTGCACATTGACATCGTTCATCACACCACAGGAAGATAAGTCTTGGAAGCTGAATTTATCTAAAGCTATAATAGGATTGACCATTTAGCCTGAATTAGCCAGTCATTGAAACAACTGGTCAACCCATTAAAATCGTAAGTACATAGATAAACTAAGCCATGGTTTTAATTAATGGATTATGGTTCAGAAAAAAGTTGAGAAATAGTTTGGCATCACAGGCCAACTGGTATAGCAGAAACCACACTGGATGCAACAAAGAGGAGCTTGATTCTGACAAGCCATGACAAATGGGCAAGTCACTTCATTGTGCTGAGTCCCAGTTTACTTGTCTATTAAATATTGTAATTGTTACTGGATGATTTGTCTGATTAGAAAAGTCCATTGGAGGAATTTGCCATGGTGGTTAAAAGTTGCTATTCAAAGCTGGTTTAAATCCTTTTTAATATTCGCTATGGTGGTCAAGAAGACCCAGTATTCACTCAGACGACTTCTACCCTACACCCATCCTCGCACAAAGAAAATCTATAAGGATTTTTGGTGTGCAAGTATATGTCATGCCATATTTTGAGAGGGCTGAACTTATAGAGATCGTGAATGGTGGTTCTAAAACAATATGCAGGACCTATTAGCTGTATAGCAAGCTCTGTATAGCAAGCTATGTGAAAGAAATGACCACCCTTTGGTTATCAGTCTAGCTCCCACTGCTTTGTATAGTAAGTTGTTATTCATTACAGTTTAGATGACTAGAACAATTCTTCATCCAAATTTGGAGATCAAAGAGCAAATATATTTGGGAGTCTTAGAATTGTCAATTAATTCAATTCCAAATCAAATCTCTTTAGATCTTATTAAAGTTATCCATCAATTCTGCTTAGTTTATATAATTTTTCTATGGAAAGAACCTCTTCTTTACTACTGTTATGGGGAATCCTTTTTTTTTTCCTCTAAGACTAATATCTCACCCACTAGAGCAGTTGTCAGAGTTCAGCTCAAGTTTAACAACTCTTCTCTGTCTCCGGCAGATGGGAGAACTGCCTGATCACTACGACATTTCATTGCCAAGGTTAGTGTTATTTAGTGTTGTTGGAAAAGTCTAGTTTTTCCTGTGTAATCCTCCAAACTGGGACATTGCTAAGGGCTTTTATTTCTCCTTGCAGGAGCTCATTGGACTTTTGTCACAATTTAATGAGGTTTTGTATCTAAATTTTCCCACACCATGCCTGACACCAGGTAGGCATTAAATAAACAGTAGGTGTTTTTTTTACTACCATAAAATATGTATGAAACTAACTTTTATTAATTTTTTTTTTTTTTTTTTTGGTCAGAAGTTATCCCCAAATTTTTCACTTGCTGGCTCTGGATATGTTGGGGAAACAGATCCAGTTTCCTGAAGGGATAAATCTATAATTTTGAATTTCTGTGGCTAATCAGTCTCCTTGACCCCTTTTGATTAATATTGGAAATGATGAATTCCAACACTTTAGCCAGATTACAACCTGAATGTTATTTTGGACCGCTTTCTTCCTTCTTCATCAGCCTAACAGTTGAAATTCAATAGGCTATTTGTCATTGACTGGTTTCATCACCAGGCCAGAATATTAGCCAGCTGTGAGATAGCTGCCACATTCCACCCCGGAAATGGCTTCACGTCAGCTATGAGTGAAGAACCTCAATACCAGGACCATTCAGCTACTTGTTGAGAATCCCAGTGTGCTGAGTTTGTTACTACCCAGGCTTTGCCTACATACACATACCAGCTTGGGAATGAAACAGAGATTGAATTCAGTTTATTCCTTTTAAGCAACTGAGTGAAACCTCTTTATTAGTTTTCCTTTCCCAATATGACCAATTTTATTTCCTCTTCAAATTATTGTGTCTAAATAGACAGGGTCTTGGAATGAGATCACCATGTCAACATTCCAGTATGAATCTCTTTTGACTGCAAGGGGTAGAAGTGGAGGAGAGAGGGTGGGGTAGGCAGGAAGGAGGTAGGGAATTAAGTGTGAAAACATCCCAGACAAGAGCAAACACTGGTGCCCAATGTCAGGACACATTTCCACCTGCAGCTGCCTGGAACCAAGCACTCTCATATTTGATTTGGGGATATTTAGTAAGATCCTCTTGACTTTTCCAGAATGGTTTGTCTTGTGTCCATTTCCACACCCAGCCTGTCCCTGACTTCTTAAAAAGGCTTTCCAGATACATAGACTGAAAAACAGTTTTTACAGGTTTCTTTAGAGGGATTTGCATACTGGACTCATCTTTTACTGGTATTAACTTACTGAAGATGGATGGAAATTTCCCTTCTTCTTCTTTGGTTTTTTATTTTCTGGTCAATCTTCAACTTAAATGTAATGTTATTATGCAAAGAGAGAAAAAAAGTTACTCAAAGAAGAACCAAACCGAAGATTCAGTTTAAGCCTGTACTTAAAGGAAACTGTTAATTATTACTTATATTTCCAATTTTCTTTATGTTTTTACCAGTATTCAGCTGTATATAGACCTATAGTAAATTACAAATGAAATTACACATTTCAATTAATTGACAGAAGACATGTAATAAACATTCAATTAAATAGGCCTTTGCCTCACAATATAAACAGTACATTTTTATAGAATATGGAAGAACCAGTAGAGAAGGTGCATTAGAATTTGCAATAGACACAATTAGAAAAAGTATTATAGCCAATGGACACACCACTGAACAGTATTACAAGCTTTTTTAATTAAAAATGCAACTCAGAACTCAGATACAATATATCAGCTGTTTAAGGAGAATTTAAGACAAAATGTTTTATACATTTGTCATGGGAAATAATCACCTGCTCCACTATTTTTCCCTGCAAGTAAGCTCTCTCCAAGTTAAATAGGGCAATGCCAGAGGAGTGTTCTATAGATTCTACAACTAGGTATTCTTTGTATCACAACTTCCATTGGTTGGTTTAAAAATAGTGTTTTATTTCTCACTTGATTCTTTCTAACAACCAGTTAATTAACAAAGAAGCTTAACTCCCTCAAAGGTTGCTTTTTCAAGCATTCTGAACAATATTTTATCCAAAATATTACCAAGGTTTTAGTTATCCTTCTGCGGGATTAAAGAGATGTGTCAGAGAAAGTTTCCTGTTCCCAGAAGGGATCTAGTGTTCTGTCAGAGGAACTCTGAAGCGTCTGGATTACTGGGGCATTTTCCAAAGGACTCCTTTAAAGGTGCATCCTCATAAACCTCTAAAGAGCTCTCATTAGATATGCTTTGGTGGAGGACATTGCCATTACCTTTTTTTTTTTTTTCAACCTCAGTGCTACATTGGCATAATTATAGCAAAGAGGGGAGGAAAACTATCCAGACTACTCTTCTCTTCCCATTTTTTTTCCATTTATAGGAAAGAACAATAGAGAAATCATCTCCCCTTGAAGGACTAGTTGGTTTTCTTGATATAAAACTAATTTTATAGTGTAATTACTCCTAGCATAAATGAAAAAATAAAAGCTACATATAGTCATAAGAATGAATATCATAAAGGAAGTTACAGAGAAGATAGTAGGATAACATTTATATAACGTGCTAACAATGACGTGTATTATTTAGGAGTACATACATATGCAGTAAAAATATAAACACAGCTGTGGAAATGATCAAATAACTTCTGGTAAGTAGTTAGCTGTACCACTGACAGAAGGGAATATAAGAAACTTAGGAGACATGGCTTTTATCTGTAATGTTTTATTTCTTAGGTTTAGTGGTAAGTCAATGGATTTTTAAAATATTGTTTTCATACTTTTTGTATATGTATCTCCATATTAAAAGCTCCAAGGTGAGTGGTTAAAAATTGTGGCCTATTGAAAAACAGAGGCCTAACTTTAAGTCTTAGTCCTCCTTTGTAATAACTGTGTTTTTTCTGAGATAGTTACTTAATCAAAACTCAACTTCTTCATTCTTAAAATGGGAATATAATGGTATCTACCTTGGAGGGTTGTTTTATGAATTGAGTGAATTAATGCATTTGTAATGTTTACACTACTCAACATGCTACATTTAATACATATTATGAATATGCTTATACATAATGTGCAGGTCATCTCATA
>NW_012109808.1:894365-954308 GCF_000951045.1 Mandrillus leucophaeus | reverse complement strand
TGATTCTTTCTAACAACCAGTTAATTAACAAAGAAGCTTAACTCCCTCAAAGGTTGCTTTTTCAAGCATTCTGAACAATATTTTATCCAAAATATTACCAAGGTTTTAGTTATCCTTCTGCGGGATTAAAGAGCTGTGTCAGAGAAAGTTTCCTGTTCCCAGAAGGGATCTAGTGTTCTGTCAGAGGAACTCTGTGAAGCATCTGGATTACTGGGGCATTTTCCAAAGGACTCCTTTAAAGGTGCATCCTCATAAACCTCTAAAGAGCTCTCATTAGATATGCTTTGGTGGAGGACATTGCCATTACCTTTTTTTTTTTTTTCAACCTCAGTGCTACATTGGCATAATTATAGCAAAGAGGGGAGGAAAACTATCCAGACTACTCTTCTCTTCCCATTTTTTTTCCATTTATAGGAAAGAACAATAGAGAAATCATCTCCCCTTGAAGGACTAGTTGGTTTTCTTGATATAAAACTAATTTTATAGTGTAATTACTCCTAGCATAAATGAAAAAATAAAAGCTACATATAGTCATAAGAATGAATATCATAAAGGAAGTTACAGAGAAGATAGTAGGATAACATTTATATAACGTGCTAACAATGACGTGTATTATTTAGGAGTACATACATATGCAGTAAAAATATAAACACAGCTGTGGAAATGATCAAATAACTTCTGGTAAGTAGTTAGCTGTACCACTGACAGAAGGGAATATAAGAAACTTAGGAGACATGGCTTTTATCTGTAATGTTTTATTTCTCAGGTTTAGTGGTAAGTCAATGGATTTTTAAAATATTGTTTTCATACTTTTTGTATATGTATCTCCATATTAAAAGCTCCAAGGTGAGTGGTTAAAAATTGTGGCCTATTGAAAAACAGAGGCCTAACTTTAAGTCTTAGTCCTCCTTTGTAATAACTGTGTTTTTTCTGAGATAGTTACTTAATCAAAACTCAACTTCTTCATTCTTAAAATGGGAATATAATGGTATCTACCTTGGAGGGTTGTTTTATGAATTGAGTGAATTAATGCATTTGTAATGTTTACACTACTCAACATGCTACATTTAATACATATTATGAATATGCTTATACATAATGTGCAGGTCATCTCATATGCTTGTATATAGTATAATTATGCCTTTTAAAACTTACCAGCCATAAGATCATGGCTAAGTCATTTAAACCTTCTGAGAGTTCTACTCTTCGTAGTTAAAAATGGAAAGAATTAGATGATCTATCCTGTCTTGATCACAGGACCTCTAGGAGTATTAAATGTGGTAGTGTATAAAAAACACTTTAAAATGTTTGAAGTCATTATAAAAAAATTCAAGTGTCTTAAAAAAATTAAAATATTTTCTACTGAGATCACCATTTATTAACTAACAATTTTTAATTCTCAATTTTATTGACAATATACTACTATAGTAGCTAAATTCTGTGATTACAGTAATGATTTTTAAAATGTGATTTCTACCGTCATGCCCTCATGCCCTCTTCGGTTACCCGATGTAGTGAAGGAGAACAACAAATGAAAAATAAAATGAAGTGAGAGAGGAAAATATGTTCCAAAGCTTTGTAGTGAGAGTAGTAAGATGAATAATGAGGACTTAAAACCACCCTGCTGTGGAGAACTGGGAAGGGGATGCCATGGTGATAGGATGGGGAAGTAGGAATGGACAGATGAGGAAAGACTGTAGTTTGTGTTAGGATTTTGGTCCAAGAAGTTACTGAAGGACTTTAAGCATAAGGTTGTATGACCAAATCTGTTTTACAGCATTACTCTAATGACTGTGCAATTATCATATTAGAAATGGGCAAGAAGAGAAGCACGTAAACCAGTCAGAAAGGGTTTTTGCTAGTACCAGAAGAGATTCTAGTAGTTTGTAATAGGGTAGAGGTAGAGTGGCATTGGAGAAGAATTCACAGACTGGGGACTGAAGAAGACTTGACGGCTTTGATTTGGGCTGCGGGGAGATGAGGTAGGAAGAAAATGTGCCTGCTTTATTGAATGTTTCTAAAGATCTCAGCCTTTAGACACAGAGCGAATTAAAGGCCTTTAATGCATTTGTAAAGTTTAGCACACTGCTTCACATGCTACATTTAATACATATTGTGAATATGCTTATGCATAATATACAGGTTATCTTGTCTAGTCTTTTAAAGAGCAACACGTTATTGAAAAAGAGAAATTAATCCATTCATTCAAACTCTTACAAACAGCAGAGTATTGGCCATATAATGGTGAGCGCTAGTGACAGATGTAGTCCCTGCTCTTACATTGTTTGCAAACCAATAAGGGAAAACATAAGTAAACAAATAAATAGATAAAATAATCATCAATTATGAGAAGGCTGGATCCGTTTCTTGTGACTACTATGATAAATGACCACAAACTTGGTGGCTTAAACAACAGAAATGTTCTCTCTCACAGTTCCGAAGGCCATACATTTAAGATCAATGTAACTGGGATGGAATCAAGATATCAGCAAGACTGCACACACCGGAGGCTTGAGGAGAGAGCTTCCCTCTTTCAGCCTCTGATGATGGCTAGCATTCCTTGGTTTGTGGCTGCATCACTCCAATTCCTGTCTCTCTGGTCACATTGCCCCCTCTTCTTCTTTGGTGAAATTTCCCTCAGTCTGTCTGTTATAGGGACACATGTGATTGTATTTAGGGCCCATCTGCATAATCCAGACTCATTTCCCCATCTCAAGATCCTTAATCATACTTGCAAATTCCTTTTTTACTACAGAAGGCAACATTCACAGGTTTCAGAGATTAGGACCTGGATATATTTTTGGGTGCGATTTGCATGCCTTACGTAGGAAATGAACAGAGAACAATGATGGAGAATGTTGATGAGCATTTACTTGGTGGATAGAAAGTATGAACAAGAAAGAGAATTAGCTAAACAGAAGAGAAAGATCTTCTCATTTAGAGCCTTGCAGGTGTCCAGATTATATTCTAAATGCATTGGGAACTCATCCAAGATATTGAATCAGAAAGGCAATAGAATTTGATTTACATGCTTAAAAAGATTATTTTAGCTAATATAAAGAAAATTGGTAGGAGATGAATGGCAATGAAAGCAGGGCAATATGCCAAGCATCTACTGTAGTCATGAGGGTGGCATGGTCGGGGGAACAGGGAGGTGGCAATGGAGATGCTGCGTCATGGATAGAGCTGAGACTTGTTAGAGATAAAATAATCAAGATGCAAATGGATTGGATGTGGAGGATGAGGGGGACAAAGGCAAATAAAGGATGCCACTCAGATTTTTAGCCTTAGCAATTAAATAGCTGAGATGTTACTGACACAGGAAAGGGAGATACAGGAAGAAATGAAATCTGCCTCGGGGATACAAAGCCTGAGGAGGTCACAAAGTTTCCAAGTGGAGCTGTCAAGTGGGCACTTGGATGAAGACTTATGGAGCTCAGAGAAGATGTATGTACCAAAAAATATAAATAAGGGAGTGTATCATAGTGATAGTAATTAAGGGAATGAAAATAATAATCACTTAGTGTTGTGTGAAGGAAGGTGAAGGGAGTACAAGGCAACCCCCCAAGGAGCACTAATATTTAAGTTTAGGTAATGAAGGAAAAACAAGCCAAAGAAAGTTAGAAGAAGTGACCCATAACCGAAGGGGGAAATACCCAGAAGAGGATATAGTCACAGAAGTCAAGAGAGGAGACTGTTTCGTAAAAGAGTGAAGACATAAATTGTTCTTTGTATTTGGCAACATGGAGGTCACTGCTGATTTTGACATGAGCAGTTTCGATGGAATGATGGGACTAAAGCCAGGTTGGACCGAAGATTTAATGGGAAAAACAAAAGGGTGACTATAACAGAAAATGGAGATAACACACAGGGAATTTTCTGGAATTTTTCCTGTGGTGGGGAGCAGAAAACAGAGATGTAACTAGACAGAGATTTTCATTTTAAAGGAAGATACCATTAGAGTGTGTTTGTATATTTTCTGAAAAGAGAGAATACAATAGAGGGGAAGAGATTTGTTGATACAGGTAGGGGAGTACTTTAGTCATGGTAATTCTGCATCCTTGGTAAAAGGTGTACCCTAATTTTTGGCCACCCCATCAGCTTTCCTCTGCTCTAGTTTTCACCTTTGTTCTAACTCTCTCTTGGGAAGGAGATGGGAATCTTTTAACATTAACCAAAATGTCCATGTCTGTTTGAGAAGCCATGCCCTATCTTGTGGCTTTCTCAGCAAAACCTTATTACTCTGCTCTTTCCTCTTGAAAAGTTCTGGAGTTTCTTTTATAGAGTAAGAGGAATATTCTTAACATCAGTGTTGGTTTTATTCCCATGCATTATATGTATTTCTAGCAATGATTTGGCACAATCCTTTTCCTGGGGCAGTGTGTTTGGGAGGGTAGTATTAGTTATCAGATAGTCTTAAATGCTTTTAGAATAGCAGTGGTCCAAGACACCACACCTTTCCTCCTCACACTCCCAATAATACAACACTCCATGCTTTACTCTATTTATAGTTGGGTTATTATCCCAAAATATACAGACATGTGTTTGGCTGGAGAAAAGGCTTCAGAGCACTGAGAACTTTGTCCTCCAGCTCCTAGTTTCACCACTTTGCTCTCCTGCCTCAGAACAGAAACATCAGAGTTTGAATATTAGCCTAGCCACTTATTGCTCTCAGACACCCTGGTCTCTAACTTCCTTGCCTTCTTTGTACAGATGAAATTAAATATGGGCATAGACTATTTTATTTAGCTGTTATGAGTGGAAAGCATTGGGAAAAAATGGACATTGTGGCTTTCCTTCTTGAAAAATGGGATACATGCTTTCAAACAGGGGCAGTGCTGTTGAGAAGTGAGAATTTGCTGAAGGGGGAAGAGGGAGTTCCCTCTTTCTCTGTCCCTCCCTTCCTAGGATTTGAATTTGCACAGCACTGTGATCAGAGGACAGGAGAGAATCTCTAAGTATCAACTCCTGTGCTTCTGGTGTTTATCTTGAACATGAATGTCAGAAAATCTGGTAGTCACCTCCCCATGAGTAAGAGGCCATGTTTTCTAAGGGGTCAGGAAGGGTGATGGTCAGGGTAATATTTTACTGACATGATTGGGAAAAAAAACCCTGAGGTTCATATTCATGCCATGTTTCCAAATATCTCACCAAAAAAATAATAAAAAATAAAAAAAGAAAGAAAAAGAAAAGAAAAATACATCAACAACAAAAAATCCCTTACTTGATTCTGAAAGTTGAAACATTTGTAGTAGGGCAAAGGTTCATTGTTGCAGCCACAGGGCAAAAATCAGACTTGATAATGACGTTCATGAGGCTGTGACATGACAGTGCCCCAGAGGAGCCTGACTAAGAGTAGCAGTTAGGAGATGACTGCCCCATAGGGAAAAATTTTGACCCATGTGCATGCTGAGGTGGTTTGGAAACACTTCTAATCTTGGGTGAACTTAGCAACTTAGCCATCCCTAGAGATAAAAAAACAATAACCCCAAGGAAAGTACTAACGCCAAACTCAACTCAAACCTGGTCATAAGTGAATCATCATTTACATTTTGGGTATTTATATTTCAAAGTATAATTTTATCTTAGGATGTTTCTTTATAACTTGTTCCTGCAATGAATGGCATACTCTTTTATCTCAACAGTAAACATTAATATTGGTCTAGAATATTCTGAGTTCTCCAAAGATGTTCTTAATTAGTTGTTGTCTTAGCTTCTGGGTGGCAAGAGAGGGTGAGCAATATTTAGAATCATAATAAATATGGGAGGCTGGGCTGAAGGGAAAGAATGACTTTCCTTGGTTGAAGAGTGCCCTGAAATGCAATGCTGATGTTCTGTAGAAAGGGCTACAAACTCTGCTGGTAAGCAGAGACATAATGTAACTTTACATCTACGAATTGGTAAAGCTGAAAGCCCATAGTCTTTCCAGAACACCTCAAAGGAGAATTTGGGTCATCCAAGACAATACCAATTTTTAAACATAGCTCTGAAACCACCTTCCATGTACTAAGAGCCCACTAAACTGGGTTGCCTATTCTTCAAGTTCTCTAGTGTGACCTTCCTTGTGCTGGTCTTTGTTGATCAGCAACTTCTTGGGAGGGAGACAAGATGAGCAGAACAAAAGAGATGACATGGCAGGGAGAAGACATAACCAGGAACATTGCCCCTAATTGCTCTACTTCAAGAACTTATTTGTTTGTTGTTGGTCTCTCTTTGATTTCCAGAGAGAGTTCTTCAGAGCCTCATCAGATTCCAGTTTCCAACTGTGGTTTCATGTAGAAAGTAACCTGTCAAAAGTCAGTGAAGTAAATGTAAGTGAGATGGAGCAGATACTGGAAACTTTCAGGAAAGCAGAGTCTGCACTTCATTACATGACCAGATTCTGACAAGGAGAAGCAAGGAGGCCGGGAATCTGAGCTGCCATGGTGACTTGGCAACTGGATTTTAGGCCATGCAACAGGACACCAGAGGTCAGGGCAGGCTGCATTTCACTGGGGCCCCAGACCAATTGAATCATATTGAACTTTGTGTAGAAAAGGCAAAATCAGATCAGCTGCTCCATTCACCAGCTGCTCCGTTGACCAGAGAAAGATGGCAGTATTCCCTCAGACTTCTTCTCCTGTGTTGCTTGAGGCCAGGGAGCATCTAGAGGGCCCTACACAATTCCACAATTCATGGAGGGCATATGCAGCCCACAAGATTGAAAGCATTTCTTGACATTCAGGAGCCAGTTCCCTGAGTCAGTTCACCTCCTGACCTCTATGTCCTTAAGTTGCGACTAATGGCTTGCTCTCTCTCTTTGGTATTTACACCTTTCAAATATTCACTCTTACTTCTTTATTTTCAGGCACTCTCATGTCCCAGGTAAAGCCATTGATGAGTGAACAAATGTTTTCTAAATTGTTTAAGTCTCTGTTTGAAATACTGAGCAGGAAACACAGAAGTTAAAGGATATAGGCTTTCCCCACAAGGGCATGTACAGTGTGCTCTGGTCGATGTAGGTCACTGTGTAGATACCAGATGTTACAATATAAGATAGTTGAGAAAAAAATATATCAAAGAAGAGAATAGTGTGGCCATAGTTACAGAAGCTCAGATTATTGAACTGACAGAGTAAATCAATGTTTACTCAGTGAATTGCAATGGGGTTTTCTTTTAACCACTGAGTTCACTATATTTCAGTTGAATATGCAAAGATACAATGACTTTAATTCTTCCTTTTTCTTATATTGGAGTAAGAACTGGAAGAGAAAAATCACCTGTTAAATGGTGGTTTAGCTAACATAAATTCTAACAATCAACTAGTTTCTTGGGGGTGGGAGTTATGGGGGAGAGTGGGCTAGGAGGCTGAATTAACTAAACAAACTTAAGAGGTCTTTGGCATGTAAATTATACTTTGCTTTATAACTGTTATCAAAGCCATCTTATTTGTGAGGTTTTAAGTTCCTTGTATCCTGGAGTAGTATATTCTCATCTTAATGCATAGCAATGCATCTAGTACATTGCTTACCTTGAAGAGGTCAATCTATAAATAGTGGGGAAAAGAAGATCTCTGAGTCTTTGAGCATACTGTTACTGTTCCTTTTCTTGAAAACTTCTCCCTGCCCTCCTGCTTCCTTATTTCTGACAGTTTTTCTGGGGTAACTTATAAGTGTCTGTCAGGTTCTAGCCCAAACTGAGGTCCAAGGGGAATCAGTGGGCAGGTAGCAGGTAGCTGGAAAAGCACTCAAAGAATTGTAGACAGTTTCAACATGGCTTTATGCTCTCTCTGGGCACAAGCCTGTGTACCAGCTATATGTATAGCATTAGCAGGGTAATTATACCTTTTATAGACAATAGTGGCTCCAAGCCAAGCACAAGCCCATGTGAGTGGTTACTCAATGCACCTCACGTGGCGTGATTACATAATGTGCGGGGTTGTGCACCTGCACTCCAAACCTGCTGAGTCATGGTGTGCTGGAAGGCTGCCTTAGCCATTTCCCTTACACAGTCCTTCAGTTCCAGGTAGATAGCACCTCCTCTTAAAGCCTCACCTTCCTCTCAATGATTTGGTTTTTGGGATCTCATAGCATCCTCTTATTTTCCTTTTAAGACACTTACATCACTGAATTGTCTGTTTTGCCCTACTACATCATAAACTTGAGCGCAATAACTAGGTTTTTAGTTCACATGCTTAACACAATGCCTAGCCCAGAGTGAAAATCCAACAAATGAATGCCTAAAGAAAGGAATGAATCAAGATGGGTGTCGTGGAGTCACAGATGAAACTGTTTTGGCTATGCTGTGAGCTTTTTTCCATCCCTCAAATTGGTTCCCTTCTTGTGGCTGTGCGGCTTCTCTCATCTACATCCACCTGGGAGGTCTCATTTGATTGATTTGCAAGAATGAGGTGTCATCCATCAGGGTGTTTATTGGACTATCTTCTCCCACTGTTCTGGCTGTTACTTCACTGAAGTGGAAGACTGGGCAGGTTACAACTCACCACAGTCTTCCCACTGTGACTCTCTTTCATTTCATGCCAATTGAAAAATGTGTATTGACTTTTCTCAGTGCACATTCACTGCTGCACTTGGCTTAACAAAAATCTTTACAACCACCCTCTGGTTGGATGTCTACTCTTTCCCCAACTTACATGTGAGGAACTGAGTTATATAACTTACAGGAGGTCAGGCCAGGCTAGTGACACAGATCATTTTTGAACTAGATGGTTTACAGGCTCTGGCAGGCTTTTGTTCCTCCAGCTGCCTTAGAGGTCTCAGTTCATTATCTCCTGTCAGTAAGGAACGAATGAGGGAAATGTCTCCTAAGTTTGGGTTTCTATCACTTTCTTGGAAAATAAATACCAGCTCTTCATAATTCCTCACTTATTAGCCAAGTCAGCTTGCTGAGTGACTTAGAACACTTTTGGAAACAGCTGTGACATTAATAGTGGTCACGATCAGGAGAAAATAGGATTATTCACAATGTCAACTTTCATTTCCTTTTACCTTCTGTCAGCCACCACTCCCATGCCCATCTCCCAAAAGGCATGGCAATCTCTTGAGGACTTTTAGGAAATTACAATGCTCTTTTTTTCTGAAATACTTTGAATTCAATTTTTCCTTCTGCTAGGCTTTACACTTCACCCAAATAGACACCTTGCCTAATAGAACTCCTTCTCCATCTTCTCTCCAAGGTTCCTGAAATTCCTCCAAACAGGGAAAAAGTCTTTCTTAGGCAATTAGTAATAAGTTTTGAAACACCAATTACCAGAGACAGGAAGCCAATGGGATCAACTGGACTTTGTTATAGTCTAAATGTTTGTGTGCTCCCAGAATTCCTATGTTGAAACCTAATACCCATTGTGAGGGTATCTGGAGGTGGGATCTTTGTGGATGACTAGATCATGAGGGCTCCACCCTCATTAATGGGATTAGTGCCCTTCCTTTAGTAAGAAGATGACCTTTTATGAGGAAACAGACCATCATCAGACATCAAGTCTCCTGGTAACTTGATTTTGGATTTCCCAGCCTCCAGAAATGTGAGAAATAAATTTCTGTTGTTAATAAGTCTCCCTGTTTATGGTCATTTCTTATAGCAAGTCAAATGGACTAAGAAAGATATATATTAAATCTTTCCCTGAGGCTAGGATTTTATAGTGGTCAGGGAACCTAGAAGCAGGCCCTGGTTATTCTTTAGGGTAGGTATATAGGAAAAAAAAGCAAAACTGTCTTTTCTCTTACTCTTCTCTCACAATACTTCTTGTCACCAAGATGTATATGGAGTTTTTCACACACTGACCAATTCTCTAATACAAGCTGGATATCCTAGAATTAAATTCAATTCTGACCCTTTCTACCTGGAGTTAACATCAGATCCCTCAGGTTAAAGACTCATCCTGTAAGATGGCCACCCACTTCAGATGCCAATCACAAATGCAGGCCTCCAGTACTTCTGACCAACCAGCTGTACATTAGAAGTTCTCATGACCCCTTCTTGAGGTTGATTATGGTTCACAGAACTTGGGGAATGCTTTACTTATGTTTACCTGTTTGTTGTGTTTTGATAAAATAATATAACTCAGGAACAGCCAGATGGAAGAAATGGACAGGGCAAGGTATGGGGAAAGGGGTTCAGATCTTACATGTCCTTTCCTGATGCTCCCTCCCAGCATCTCCATGAGTTCAGCAAACTGGAAGCTTTCCAAACTCCATACTTTTGGGATTTTGATGGAGGCCTTATCACATAGGCATGCTTGCTTATTAACTCAATTTCCAGCCCCTGTCTCGTCCTTAAGGATGGGAGTAGGACTGGAAGTTCCAAGCTAATATTATGGCTTGATCTTTCCAGTGAGCAGCCCCCATCAGGAGTCCACCAAAGTGTTGCCTCATTAGAACAAAAGATGCTTCTATTACCTATGAAATTCCAAGAGATTTAGGAGCTTTGTGTTCAAGGCTCCTATCACTCAGGAAATTAAAAAGGTCATAGAAACTCTATGTTAGAAACTGGGGTCAAAGACAAAACAATAGAACGAAACATTGTCCCGACATTCCTATGTATAAGGGTTTTAGGAACTCTGTCTCAGAAAACTGGGGCAGAGACCAAATACACATTTTTTTTATTATGTTATACCAGGCAGGAAGGGAATAAAACCAGAGGCTGGGCTATCCATAGAAGTTGTCAGCTTCAAGGTTTGCACACAGACAGCTTTATCAAAATAGTATTTACCCCTGCATATCCTTTGTCTTTCGAACATACCCATGAAGATGGAGGTTATGGGAATTTTCGTATTTGTTTTGCAGGACCACATTGATACAGTGGGAACAGTAGCACAAGTGACTGGTCAACAGTGCATCGACAACTATAGCCAAAGTCTTCTCACTTTGAGATTATATACAACAGAGGAAGCAAAAGGCAGAAAACACTAATGGACTAATGGACCAGGAAGTGTTTACTTATTTGTTTGTAATACATAGTGAGTCTATTTTAGCTGCAGGAAGTATTCTTTAGCCAGCTGAAGAGGGCTTCTCCTGAGCAATGGTCTTTTCCTATTGATCTTTGTCTCCCAGAACCTAATACTGTACCTGGTGCTTATTATATGCTTACTAAATATTTGTCCATTTGAGGTTCACATTAATTTAAATTAAATAAAAAATAGGTTTTTAATTTAAATTTAACGTTTAAAATGTTCACATTGAATTTAGAAAATGCAACGGTATTTTTTTTATGTCTCTTAGAATGATCTTGCCTTTTTATTTGGAACAGCTCTCTTATTTGTGAGAAGTTCTCTTTTTCTCAAGAAAATCAATTAAATAATATATGTGAAATGACTGGAATGCCTTCAAAGACACATGCCACAGTTAAGTTATTGCCACTACTTTAGTCCATTTTGTGCTGCTATAACAGAATATGTAAAGCTGGGCAAATTATAAAGAAAAGAGGTTTATTTGGCTCATGATTTTGTGGCTGGAAGGCTCAAGATTGAGAAGCTGCACCTGATAAGGGTCTCAGGCTGGTTCCACTCATGGTGGAAAGTGGAATGGGAGCTGGCCTAACAACAGGATCACATGACCAGAGAAGAAGCAAGAGAGAAAAACTGAGAAAGCCAGACTCTTTTCAACAACCCTATCTCATGAGAAGTAATTCATTCCTGAAAGACCAAGAACTCAACTCACCCCCAGGGAAGGCATTAGACTATTCAGGAAGCATCTGCCCCCATAACCCAAACACCTCCCAGTAGGCCCCACCTTCCAACACTGCCACATCGGGAGTCAAATTTCAGCATAAGTTTTGGTGGGGACAAACCACATCCAACCATAGCAATCACTATCATTATTCTTATTATTTTATAAAGAAAGATAACAGAGTATTCTTCTTCATTGAATTGCAATTACATGTCTTGGTCTATCCAAGATGGTCCCATTTATGCCTGCTGTTCTACAATAATTATTAATCACATTCATCTTTTACTCTCAGAAGTGCCCTAGGTTGGACAATAAATTATACAGTAACTAAATTTTACAGTGAAGAGATTAGTTGTAGTCCAGCCTGCCTGCCTGTGACCTCAGTCTAGCAATTTACCAATCCTATGGTCTCAAAGAGATGAGAAACACCATCTTAGCTGAAGCAGACTCCCATTCTTTTACCCAAGCACATGTTATTATATTATCCCATTTCATCTTCCTTCCCTCAGTCACTTGCAATCATATCCCTATTTTATCATTTTCACAACTCTATCAGTACATGAAATTTTATTTTCCTGTGTATTTATTGTTTTTTTCCCTCATTTTTTGCCCCTTGTCACACATAAATATAAGTCATCAAGCAAATAATTTCTCCTATTCACACTTATAGTCCTAACATTTAGAATGGCACCTAGCACATACTAGATATACAAAAAAAAATGTGTTGATTGCCTAACTAAAGTCAAAAATACATATTTTTAATGTTAAAGATGGTAGATAATAATAGATTATATACAAATAAGTTTGGTATACACTTATATTGAAGTAGTCTTATACTTCATTGTGGTCCAACTGCATTAGAACAAATCAAGTGGTTGACATTTAGCTTGGCCAAGTTGTGGAAGAGAATTTTCCGGAAGTAAAGAATAAGAAACCAAAAGTAGAATAATAATTACTTTATGTTCTATGAAAGAGTTAATCTTCCTTTCTCTCATGTGGATATGGACTTGATTTCTTCTTGATATTTCCCCATAATGGGAAGTACTCTGTTTCAAGTAGACTATTTTTCCCTGAGGAGTGTCTTTGAATGTGGTAATACCATCAAATGAAGGTCAGTTTACTGTTCCATCTGAGCTGTTAATTAAATAAGTTTGCTTTCTTTTCAGAGAGATCTGCCATTGTCACCAGTAACTGGCAGGAAAGATCAGTATTAAATTTTCTTTCAGTGGTGAGAGTAGTTAAGGACAAAGAATAGATGATATACTTCCAAATCAAAGTCATTTTGAAGTATTTCCTTTTAGAAAGGTAGATTTTTGTAGCATTGACCAATATTGAACTAATGAAAAAAAAGTTAGAAGATATTTACTTTGAATCCCTGTGGTGAACATCATTAACTATGATTTTTTTTTTTTTTTTTTTAATCACAGGTTAAATGTTTGTTTCCTCATGGTGGCACATATACACAATTTGAATAGTTTAAAATACTATGGGAACCACTAGTGGTGTGTTACTGAAATGTTATGTAAAGAAATTGCGTAAAACCTAAGGAAATAGTCTGGGCTTTAAAATACCACTTATTTATTATTGTTGATGTCTTCTCTATCATTTCTAAGTCCATATCTTGCCAGGCTTTAATTAGAGAATGAAGTCACATTTCCATTTATCGCCAAATTATGCTACCATGCTCAAGTAGGAAATTAGCACTCCTTTGGATATTCTCTAGTTATTTCTCAGAGTATCCAAGAGAATATTTCTCTTATATTCATAAGACAATCTTTTAACTGTAGCAATGTTGTGGTGGCTACTATGTTTTTCCTCTCCTGATCTAGTAATTACTGCTTACCTGCAGTCTCTAAAAAGCACCTGGAACAAAGCACATTATTTTTGTGAGAAATTCAATATGTAAGCCTATGGTAGACTTGATTTATTAGTGCCCCTCCCTCACAATTGAATCTCGCTTCCTTGTGTAAGTTCTTGCTTTATCCCTTTCCATGTTGATGCTGAGCTAGACTACGTGACTTGCTTTGAGCAAAGGGATATCAGCAAACATGATTCTGGCAGAGGCTCAATAAGTGCTTGTACCATGGGTTGTATTCTATCAGAGTATTATTTTTTGGAAACCAGTTGTCATGAAAGAACTCTTACAACTTTGTGACTACCATGCTATAAGGAACATTGGGAAGCAGAGATGAGCCAGAATTTCTGACTGACAGAACTGTGAGGTGATAAAATGGTTGCTTTTTTAAGCCACTAAGTTTTGGGAAGTAGTTTGTTAGGCAGCTATAGTAGATAACCTCAGGGTTCCAGAATGGGGCTCGGCCTGTATAGAGGTAGGTAAAATGGCTTCTTTCTAAAAGTTACTCAAGCAGAGCTGCTGCTTTTTGTGTGATTCACTCAATCTTTTTTTTTTTTTTTTTTGAGACGGAGTCTCCCTCTGTCGCCCAGGCTGGTGTGCAGTGGCCGGATCTCGGCTCACTGCAAGCTCCGCCTCCCGGGTTCACGCCATTCTCCGGCCTCAGCCTCCCGAGTAGCTGGGACTACGGGCGCCCGCCACCGCGCCCGGCTAATTTTTTTTTAATTTTTTTATTTTTAGTGGAGATGGGGTTTCACCGTGTTAGCCAGGATGGTCTCGATCTCCTGACCTCGTGATCCTCCCACCTCGGCCTCCCAAAGTGCAAGGATTACAGGCGTGAGCCACCACGCCCGGCCGATTCACTCAATCTTATAACACAATTTTGTCAGTTTCATTACTTTCCCAACCACATAGGGTGTTAAAAGACAGTGTGGGAATGGGAAAACAGACTGTTACCCCTTCTTTACCGAAATCACTTTAATATAGACCCTGACCTGCAATTACACTTTATCTTCTCCAATTACCTGGCCAAAAAATTAGACCATCCTCCCACCCCTTTTTTTTTGCATATTAAAGGCAGCAAAGAAATGATGGAAGTGGCAGGTAGGTCTGTGGATACCATTTGACTAAACTGACAGAATTAAAGCCTCAGGTCCCTGATAAAACGTTCTATTAAAATTACAATCACATTTTTAGTTTTTAAAAAACCTCCATACTATTCTCCATAGTGGTTATACTAATTTACATTCCCACCAACAGTGTATGAGGATTGCCCTATCTCCACATCCTTGCCAGCATTCATTATCGCCTATTTTTAAAATAAAAACCATTTTAACTAGGATGAGATTATATATCATTGTAGTTTTGATTTGCATTTTTCAAATCAAATTTGAGCATTTTTGGTGATGTTGAACATTTTTTTATATGCGTTTTAGCCATTTGTATGTCTTCTTTTGAGAAATGTCTGTTCAGACTCTGCCATTTTTTTAATCAGATTTTTTTTCTCTATTGAGTTGTTTGAAGTCCTTATATACTCTGGTTATTAACCTCTTGTCAAATGAGTAGTTTGCAGATATTTTCTCCCATTCTGTGGATTGTCTCTTTAATTCAGATTATTTCTTTGTGCAGAAGCTTTTTAGCTTAATGTGATCCAAATTGTCCATTTTTGCTTTAGTTGCCTGTGCTTTTGAGAACTTACTCAAGAAATCTTTGTCCAGATCAATGTCCTGGATGTCCTCAATGTTTTCTTGTAATGGTTTCATAGTTTCAGACCCCAAATTAAAGTATTTAATAAATTTTAATTTTATTTTCGTGTATGGTAAGAGGCAGAGTCTAGTTTCATTCTTCTGCATGTGGGTATCTAGTTTCCCCAGCACCATTTATTGAAGAAACTATCCTTTCCCCAGTGTGTATGTGCTTGGTACTTTGGTTGAAAATTAGTTAACTTTAAATGTGTAGAGTTATGTCTGGAGTTATTCTGTTCCATTGGTCTGAGTATCTGTTTTTGTGTCAGTACCACAATGTTTCAGTTACCATAGCTTTGTAGTATAACTTGAAGTCAGGAAATGTGATTCCTCTAATTTTGTTCTTTTTGCTCAGGATGGCTTTGGCTACTCTGTTCTTTTGTGGTTTTGTATATATTTTAGGATTACAATTTCACTGCTGGTTACATATTCAAAGGAAAGAAAATCAGTATATTGAATAGATATCTGTACTCCTATGTTAATTGCAGCACTATTTATAGTAGCCAAGATATAGAATCAACCTGAGTGTCCATCAATGGATGAATGATGAAAATGTGGTGTATATACACAGTGGAATATTATTCAGCCATAAAAAGAACAAAACCCTGTTGTTTGTAACAATATAGATGGAACTGGGAGACATTATGTTAAGTGAAATAAACCAGGCACAGGAGGACAGATATCACATATTCTCGCTCATACATGAGAGTTAAAAATATATATATATTTTTGATCTCAAGGAGGTAGAGAGTAGAGTGATGGTTACTGGAGACTAGAAGAGATAGCAGGGAGAGGGGGCTGAAGTGGTGATAGTTAGTGGGTACAAAAGTACAGTTAGATAAAATGAATATGATCTAGTATTTGGTAGCACAATTGGGTGATTATAGTTAACAATAATTTATTGATTATTTTAAAATAATGGAAAGAGTGAAATTGGAATGCTTCTAACACAAAGAAATGATAAATGCTTGAGGTGATGCATACTCCAATTATCCTGATTTGATCATTACACATTGTATGCCTGTGTGAAAACATCACATGTATCCCATAAATATATACAACTATTATGTACCCATAATAATTAAAAACAAAAATAAAAAAGTCAGTCACAATTACTGCTTGTTTCATAATGGTCCTATTGCTCATTTTAGAATTGTCCTATTGTGAAGATAAAAGAGAATTTTATCTTAACAAATACATCCTGCATGTCTTACTAGGGTATAAACTTTCCCTCTATAATTCCCCAGATTAAGCTAGATCTGGGTGGAAGCAGAGGCTCACTTGTCCTGTTTGTTAATATTTCCACATGGAAAGGATTCTACTTAGTACCATGCTCTGGATACCTCGAATCTGAGTGTGGAGGCATCTTGAGGACTTAGAAACTGTATTAGACAGAAAACTTTCAGTTGCAGGGGCAACTGCAATTTAACCGAAGCAAAAATGAAGAGATTCTTATTTCACATAATGGTAAAGCTCAGGAAAAGATCTGACTTTAAGCAGAAGGCGATCTTGAAGCTCAAAAAAGGTCATCGGCATCAGGAATTTATTGCTTTTTCTCTCTCTCTCTCCACATGGTATCCCCCGTGCTTCCTCATCAGCTTTGAGCTTAAATCCTGCTGTATTAATGTCCCAGAGGATAAAGGGCATTCAGTTCCAATAATTTAAGCAAAAGTGCCAGGTATGGCTTTCATTGACCTTAATTAGGTCACATGCTCATCATTGAACCAGTCACTGTGGCCAAAGTGTTTGCACAGGTCAGGGCCTCATATCCACTCCTGGAATCTCACCTGGATCACTGAGATGGGAATACTTTTACAATAAAGGGAAACAGACCTTAATCAGCTAGAAAAGATAGACGCCTGCTATGGAAAAGAAAAACAAAAAAGGTCCCTGATGTCAAGTTCTAGTTCATTGTTCAAAATTCCAATTATAGGACATTCTGAAGAAAAGTCATATTTTTCATTGTAACTTCATGATTCTTTGGCTAATGAAGAGGAGACAGAGAAAGGCACTTTGGAATGTGATGCAATGCTGTTCAGTGGTGTTAGCCACCAAGAGTTGCACTGTATTCACTGCTGCACTTGGATTTCCAGGTGGCTTCTGCATCAAAAGGACCCCCTTCCATCTTTGCTGGCCAGGGTTCTGACTCCTTGCTTCTTAGACACTGATTTGGCCAAGATAACTGGTGTATCTCTCACAGATTCCTTCAGGGGTTGACTTGCATTTTATGGATATGGGATTTATATCCATGTAGAGTAAGATTTGACTCTTACTCTGCATGGAATACAGGAGTTCCCCAATGAGAAAGGCAAGGCCCTGGGCTTTGTATTATTCCATTGTTCTCTTGGTCTCAATCCCTGATACCAAGTTGGCTTCACTCAAGGCTGTGACAATTTTCTTTGAGACCTAAATTAGAATGGGACATGGAATAATCAGCTGGCAGTCTTCTCTGCCCCAGAATGGAGTCCACCTGGCTGCTGCACAGAAAATAATTCCACAGTCTGGTTAACTGAGAGGCTGAATTTACCCAGAAAGAAGCCCAAGCCTTCATAATGGTTCTCTCACAAGGTCTAGGAGGATTCTTGTACACAACCTGAGATTATTAATGAAAAAAATATAAATTGATTATGTAAATCTGTGTTTCACAGATTAGAAGAATGAGGTTGTGTGGTGGAAACCTTTTGCTTTTGTTAGTCTAGAATCCAGTACCTTTACTTTTGAGATTTATAGAATAATGACACGTAGGATTTCCTTTTAACCATTGCCTGTCTCTCACTTTTAGTCTATTTCATATAAGATGTACCTATGCCCCACTTCAGGGATGAGCACCTTAACAAGAACATGCTAGTTGGTTCAGAGTTGGACATATGATCCAATTTGTATTAATGGGAGGACTTTTTCATAATTGTTAGACGAGTCAATGCACTCTTACTGCTGCTTATGAACCTAGGAAGATGCAACCCATGAGTTACTTTAAAAGAGCTACAATATTGGAGAAGATATGACCAATTATGATGTCAATATGAAGGAGGGCGGAATTTAAAAAATAGAAAGAGAGGAACCTCATTCTGTTTTTTGTTTTTGTTTTGTTTTGTTTTGAGACAGAGTCTCACTCTGTTGACCAGGATAGAGTGCAGTGGCATGATCTCGGC
Source organism: Mandrillus leucophaeus (assembly GCF_000951045.1). Taxonomy (NCBI): domain Eukaryota; kingdom Metazoa; phylum Chordata; class Mammalia; order Primates; family Cercopithecidae; genus Mandrillus; species Mandrillus leucophaeus. The sequence continues at coordinate 935,896 of NW_012109808.1, read as the reverse complement.
TCACTGCAGCCTCTGCCTCCTGGGTTTAAGTGATTCTCAATGCCTCGGCCTTCTGAGTATTACAGGTGTGCACCACCACTCCTGGCTAATTTTTGTATTTTTGTATTAGAGGTGGGGTTTCACCGTTTTGGCCAGGTAGAGAGACCTTGTTCTTATGGCATCGTTTGAATCCCCAGATCCAGATATGCCTGAAGTCAGTTTCTACATACAAAGACTGATACTTTCTTCTTTTGACTTAAGCCAATCTGAAGGCTGCATCAAAAGATGCATCACTGTGAAATTTAAGCAACAATTCCTAACTTCCTTCCACCCTAGACTGGCCACTGTGACCCACAGACTGTGGAATCAGAGGCGGGGATAACTGAATAGGAGGTCCACAGTGGATTTGGATTTATTTCGACATAGAACATACAAATAAACACCTGTATTTTATCACAAGAGATTCTTAATTGGCTATTGTACCTCTGCTTTTTGTTAATCAGTTCTTCACGTTGTAGTTAGAAGTGAGCATTTCAACATGCAAATCTGATAATGCCACTAGCTCTTCAGAGAGTCCTCAAAGCTTGGAGGACAAGTCCAAAAACCTTAACATGTGTACAAGGCCCTTTGTGTTCTAATTTCTGTTTATTTCACCAGTTGCGACAGTTCCAGGTTCTCTCTCTGTGCTATCTGCCTGTCTTGTTTTCCTTTACCAACACACTGAGTCTAAGTCCTTTTTTTTTTTTTTTTTTGAGACAGAGTCTCACTATGTCACCCAGGCTAGAGTGCAGTGGTGTGATCTCAGCTCACTGCAACCTCCGCCTTCCGAGTTCAAGTGATTCTCCTGGCTCAGCCTCTCGAGTAGCTGGGACTACAAGTGTGTGCCACCACGCCCAGCTAATTTTTTGTATTTCTTTTAGTAGAGGTGGGGTTTCACCGTGTTAGCCAGGATGGTCTCCATCTCCTGACCTCGTGATCCACCTGCCTCCATCTCCCAAAGTGCTAGGATTACAGGAGTGAGCCACTGTACCTGGTTGGGTCTAAGTCTTAGTGCCACTTCCTGAAAAGCTAGGTTACAAGATCCTTGGTCTTTTCTTCTATATCACAACACTTAGACAATGGATGGTGGTAATTATAATATAGTATGTTGTCCTACGAACTACCCTATACATTCTATTTGGGCAGGGACCATGACTACCTCATTACCCCTGTATTTACAGAATATAGGTGGTGCTTAGCCCACATTACTAAATAACTGACTAATGAATGAATACATCTTTGTATCAACTTGGAGCCAAATTTTCAAACATTATAGACTAACTTAAACTATTAGCTCATATTAGTGCATTTCTTTTTGAAGACCAGAATGAGGTGTTAGTGAGGAAACCCATTCTCCTTTCAGGAATTTCTGTGGAGGAGAGGACTGCTTCGTTTCTCCCCGTAAGCAAAGGAGTGGTTTAGAATAAGCATCTTGGTTCATCTTCTGTATCTTTCTTACTGTTCCCCAAGGATGAGGAGTCATGAATTTGAATAGTGAGAACTCCTCTTCCAGTGGGCCAGTTTTCTAGGGAGAGCACTACTCACAATCAAAATGCCTTTCTGTCTTGACCTCTTGGACTGAATGTGCTCAGATGCAGCAGGCATGCCTGCCCTCTAGTCTTCTCCTTTGCTTCTGATCCTCAAGCATTAAGTCCACTTGGGTGGAGGTGGTAGCTGCCAATCTCGGCTTCTTAAATGTGCCTAGATAGATAAGTCAAACAGAGCCAGCTATCTTTAATACAGGGCATAGTGACTTGAGTAGAGATCCTCAAAATGTATGTTCAGGTCCTATCCTCCAGAACCTGTGAAAGTGATCTTATTTGGAAAAGTGGTTGTGTTAGGCTATTCTTGCATTGCTCTAAAGGAACACCTGAAACTGCATAACATAAAGAAAAGAAGTTTAATTGGCTCATCGTCCTGCAGACTGCACAGCACGCATGGCACTGGCATCTCCTTTTCTTCTGGTGAGGCTCTAGGAAGCTTGTAGACATGGCAGAATGCAAAGGGGGAGCAGGCACAGCACGTAGTGAGAGCCAGAGCAAGAGAGTGAGGAAAAAGGTGCCACACACTTTCAAACAACTAAATCTCCTGTGAACTGAGAGAGAGCTCACTTATCACCAAAGGGATGGCACTAAACCATTCACGAAAGATCCACCCCTATAATCTGATCACTTTCTTCCAGGCTACACCACCACCAACATTGATAATCACATTTCAACATGAGATTTGGAGGGGACAAAGATCCAAACCACATCATTCTGCCTCTGGTCCGACAAATCTCATGTCCTCACATTCCAAAATACAATCATGTCTTTTTAAAGTTCCTTAAAGTCTTAACTCATCCCAGCATTAACTCAAAAGTCCCAAATCTCCTCTGAAGATGAGTTTCTCCCACCTGTGAGCCTCTGAGATAACAAATAAGTTACTTATTCCCAAGATACAATGGTGATACAGACATTGGGTATACATTACCATTCAAAAAGGGAGAATTGGCCAAAAAAAAAAAAAAAAAAAAGGCTACAGGCCCCACATAACTCTGAAACCCAGCAGAGCAGTCATTACAACTTAAAACCCCCAAAGAATCTCCTTTAATTCCACATTCTGCATCTAAGGCACACTGGTGCAAGGGGTGCACTCCCAAGGCCATATGCAGCTCTGCCCATGTGGCTTTGCAGGGTGCAGCCCCCATGGCTGCTCTCCTGCATTAGAATTAGGTGCCTGCCATGAAACAACTATTCTCAGATTTGGAGAGCAGTAGCCCTCTTCCCACAGCTCCACTAGGCAGTGCCCTGATGGAGACTCTGTGTGGGCTCCAACTCCACATTTGTCTTCAGCACTGCCCCAGTAGAGGTTCTTTGTGGAGACTCCACTCCTGTAGCAGATTTCTGCTTGGGCACCGGGGCTTTTCCATGAATCTTCTAAAATCTAGGGGGTAGCTGCCAAGCCTCCTTTATGATTGCATTCTGTATGCCCACAGGCTTAACACCACATGGAAACTGCCAAGGTTCATGGTGGCTTGCATTCCCCAAAGCAGCAGCCTGAGCTGTACTTGGGGTACTTTGAGCTGAGGCTGGAGCTGGAGCACCCTGGATGTGGGGAGCAGTGTCCTGAGGCTGTGTAGGACAATGAAGCCCTAGTCCTGACCTTCTAAACCATTTTTTCCTCTTAGGCCTCTGGGCCTATAATGGGAGGGGTGGTTTATTAGTCTTTCCTCTTAGGCCTCTGGATCTATAATGGGCGGGGTGGTATATTAGTCTGTTTTCTGCTATAACAAGCTACCTGAGACTGGGTAGTTTATGAAGAAAAGAGGTTTAATTGACTCATGATTCTATAGGCTTAACAGGAAGCATGACTGAGAGCCCTCAGGAAACTTACAAGCACGGCAGAAGGTGAAGGGGAAGCAAGGCATGGCTTACACGGCAGCAGGAAAAAGAGAGAGAGAGAGAGAGAGAGAAGGGAAATGCTACACACTTTTTAAACTATCAGATCTTGAGAACTCATTATCACAAGAACAGCAAAGGAGATATCCTCCCCCATGATTCAATCACCTCCTACCAGACTCCTCCTCCAATTTGACATGAGATTTGGGTGGTGACACAAAACCAAACCATATCAGGTGGCCTGAAAGATCTCTGAAATGCCTTTGAAGCCTCTTTCCCATTGTCTTGAATATTGGCAGTTGTCTCTCAGTCATGCTAATCTCTCTAGCAAGTGGTTACACCACAGCTCTCTTGAATTCTTTCCCTGAAAACAGGTTTTCCTTCTCTACCACATGGATAGGCTACGAATTTTCCAAATTTTTATGCTCTGCTTCCCTTTTACATATAAGTTCCAACTTTAAGTCATGCCTTTTCTTCCACATCTGATTGTCGGCTGTTAGAAGCAGCTATGTGACTTCTTGAATGCTTTGTTGCCTAGAAATTTCTTCCACCCAATACCCTAAGTCATCAGTCTTAAGTTCAAACTTCCACAAAACTGTAGTACATGGACACAATGCAGCCAAGTCCTTTGCTTGGGAGTTCTTAATAAGTTTCTCATGTCCCTCTAAGACCTCCTCAGCCTGACTGTCACTGCCCGTCTTTCTATCAGCATTTTGGTCACAACCATTTGACAGTTTCTGAGAAGTTCCAAACTTTCCCTCATCTTCCTATCTTTTTTTGAATCCTCCAAACTCTTCCAACCTCTGCCATCAGCCAGTTCCAAAGCTGCTTTTCAAGTACTAAGTAAAGATAGTATATGGATTTTCAATATCTTTATCACAATGCTCCTCTCCTGGGTGCCAATTTTCTGTTAGGCTATTCTTGTGCTGTTATAAAGAAATACCCAAGACTGAGTAATGTATAAAGAAAGTTATAAATAGGTTTAAATTTATGAAGATATTTAATTGGCTTACAGTGCTGCAGGATGTTTGGGAAGCATGGTGCTGGCACCTTCTCAGCTTCTGGTGAGGCCTCAGGAAGCTTTCAATCGTAGCAGAAGGTAAAGGGGGAGTGTCACATCACATGACGAAAGAGGGAGCAAGAGAGCAAAGAGAGAGGTGTCACATACTTTAAAACAACCAGATCTCACATGAACTAACTGAACAAGAACTCACTTGTCACCAAGGGGATGATGATAAACCATTCATGAGGGATTTGCCCTCATGGTCCTATCACCTCCCACCAGGCCCCTCTCCAACACTGAGAATCACATTTCAACAAGAGATTTGTAGGGGACAAACATCCAAACCATATCAGAAGTCTGTGCAGATGTAATTAAACTAAGGATTCTGAGATGAAATCTCTCTAGATTTAGCATGGTGCTCAAGTCCAATGATAGGGATCTTTAGAAGGGCAGAGGGAGATTTAAGACAGAGACACAGGAGAAAAAGCCATGTAAAGATGGAAGCAGAGATTGAAGTTATGCATCCACACACAAAAGAGCCTGGAGCCACCGGAAGCTGAAAGAGGCAAGGATAGATTCTCATTTTGAAACTTCAGAGGAAGCGTGGCTCTCTCAACATCTTAATTTTGGACTTTTGGTCTTCAGAACTGAGAGAGAATACCGTCATTTTGTTTTAAGCCACTAAGTTTGTGGTGACTTGTTATGTGAGTCCTAGGAAACCAATACACAGGTGAGGGTAAGAAAACCCTCTATCCTGCTTCAATATAGCAGTTAGGAAAGAGCCCTATCCTGGCCCATTATGAAGCTGATACTTGAATCCTCATTTGGCAATTTGTTCTTTCTGTATATGTCCTACTAGCCAGGGCCCTGAAGCCAGAGGGGTGAGTGGTCAGAGTCGGGGCTCAATGCCAACTCTGAACTTCTAGAAGGAGACACTGGCAAGGGCCTGGGCCTCCTGATTCCTTTGTGGATCTCAGACCTAGCTGGTATATTGCAACAGTATGGAGAAGTTGGCTCCAGTAGGATCAGTGGCTCTCCACTTATCTAGGTTCTGCTAGTCCTTTGAGGTCAGCCAGGAAGTTAATTCCTATGTCTTCTATTAAAATGTCCCGGATTATTATATCCTAAGATAATGCTGACCCTCTTAAAAAAAACTCTATGGTGTTAATCAGCTGTGTATCTCTTTGGTAATTACAAAAATGTCCTATATAACCCTTTTGATGTTTATGATCTGGCTCTCAAAGTATATTGTGAGCCCATCGAGGGAAAAAAGTAACTAATTAATATATGTGTATAAAGTAATGTTTTAGGAATTATAGATTTTATCTGTGTTGGCAGTCCTTAGTCGAATGCCTAGGATGAAGGGGATACTCAGCAAATGATGACAGTAAAGAAATTGATTCTTAGCCTTTGAAATGGAATGAAATTGCATTTTTCCCTGCCCAATTAGATTTCCCCTCTTGCTAATGGACTTTGTGCACCTTAATTGTAATAGTTGGCATTTAATTGAAGCAGGAGAAGCCAGACTCTTTCCATGGATTGATACAAGGTCATTGGGAAAAGGGAAAGACTTTTCCTGTGCTAAGCTGATAGGAGCTATATTCACTGCCACATGAAGAAGGCTGCTCTGTAGTAGGAAATAATTTAACTGATATACGAAGAGAAGCAGAGTCAGATGGAAATGAGATGGATGGACAGTAAAAAAGACCTGAGAGTATTGTAATCCCAGGTTCCAGTTCCAGATTCTGAAGCACTCATTTATGGAGCATTTTCTCTCATTCCTTGAAGTATCTTGATTTACTCCCTGGCTATTGGTACAAATTCATTTCAAGTTCATTGAAGTATGAACTTGAGCTAGTTTTTAACTTGGGTTTGTATCACTTGTAACTAAAAGAACCTTAGTACAACTTGCGAGCCTCAAAAGTAAGAACACTTTCATGGCCTCTCTGAGCTGTTTTAAGGATCCATGAGAATAATCTATATCTCTATGTGACACACACACATACACATATAGATATAGTTTATAGTTTAGTTGCTTTCTTGTGGCTCCTGTCTCAATCCTGATGCTTAACAACTTAAGGTTGAATCTGAACAAAACAGCATTGAATTAAAAGATGAAAAGCTCAGACAAACATAAAAAATCTGTAAGAATTGCTTTTCTAATTTTTTAAAAAATCAGATTATTCAGTAGTTTAATTACATGGTAACAGGAAACCAAAATATTATTTATCATGCAGCCACTATCTACGTGTGTCATGACATCCCTTTAAAATGAAGTGAATGAATTCACAGAATGCTGAGAATAATGCAATAATAGTAAGGTTGGTCAATTATTGATCCAGATATTTATAAAACTTTATGTTCTGCATTGGTTGAATTCACTGCTTACCATTTACAGAAACTTAGGTATAGCTCAAAATTTAATAGGCAGTGTCTCTTCTGTTTAGGCTCCTTTATTTCTTACCTGATGGCTAATAGTGCGGAATGATCAAATGATATAGAAAGCACACTGGGGAAATTCTGTGCAAAGGGCTATTATATATTTTTTGTCTACCCAGAATTCTTTCCTTTGTGATACTTGCTGTGTAGTACTGTGCAGAGATTGATGGCGAGCACCTAGTAATTAATCTTAAGCATACTAGACTATTCCACCAAATGGAATCAATGCAAATGGCCAGGTGTAGAAAGGTTCTCTTGCCACCTAGATCCATATTGTTATAGTTATGTATGATATATATTTTTATAAATTACAATTATGTATATTTTTAATTGCCATTGAAAGTGTTTGGGTTGCTATGCTTCAATAAATTCATCAGAGAGCCTGCCATATTCCAGCAGCCACTCTTCTAGGAGGTGGAGCTACCACCGTGAATACGACAATTGTTGTCCCTGCCTAAGGTAGTTACAGCCTATTGAGAAAGGCAGGCAGTGCACATGAGAAAGAACAAAAACAAAAACAAAACAAGCTCAAGAATGACTAGTGTTAGTGTGCCTCTTTAAATAATCAGAAGAGACCTCACCTAGGTGACCATGTTTGGGCTAAGAACCAGGTAATAAGAATGAGCCAATCTGGTCCAGGAGGTTAGGAAAACGAAAAGGAAGTATCCAAAGCAGAGGGAAGAGACAGTGGAATGGACGTGGAGCAGAATGAACATAACATGTAAAAAGTTTACATTTTAAAGTACAAAGTGAAGCCACTGAGGATTTTAAGCAGATGAACAATAAAATCTCAGTTATGTTTTTTAAAGATTATGTAGATGAATGGTCAAAGTCTCTTGGAACCCGTGGGTCTGACTCATTTTTTGACATAAACAGTTTTTCTGGTTTAGTATTTGCCATTAAAATTTTGGAAAAAATGAATCCTCTTTTGGAACATTATTTTGAACAATTGACATTATTGGTATAAAAGTCCTCTGCAAATAAACCAAAATCTAGGACCCATTTTCACTACTCTTCATAGACAAACAATCAATATGGTGAATTGTGCCTGAAAGCAATCTAAAGTGTCTCCCGCTGTTCCATCCAAGCTTCTGTGAGCCCAGATAGGTTGGACGCACACTCATGAGGCTGGGAGGGAGTCCTGTGAATGGAGTACCCAGCTGTGATTTGAGTGGTCAGGGAAGCACCAGCTTGCTCTCAGCCTCTTCAGTTTGGAGAGCCAAATCACTCAGGGGCCAAGCAATTGTACTCCATGCATGGTTTACTACTAATTGTGCAGCCAAAGAGACTGGAACACCTGGTGCCTGTTTGCAATGCATGCTAGAGAATAGAAGATAAAAAAGCATTCCTAATGACATTGGTGATGGCATATTTGGGACAGTATCAGTTCTTTAACCTCTGTGGATCCTACCAGCCAGATGTTCTCATTTTAAATTCTCTTCTTATGATTTTGTCAGGATTGATCCTGCACAAAAAAACCTCCTGGACCAGAAGAATGCATTTTAGCCCACCAGCCTCAAACAAGAACCCTGGATACTTCATTTCTTTTTCTCAGTGTTCACTCAATTAATAGATAGAGGCAAAAATGGAGATACAAATACTGCTGAGATAAAATTAGGTGAAGAGTATTTGGTGTGTTGGGTTTTAATGGCCCTCAAATTGCACCTCTCTTTCCATTTAGGTTTTGAACAATTTGAAATGAAACAAAGGAGTAGCAACTGGAGGAAAGCATATTATCTCATAAGATGGGAAGCCTAGTATATGGTTTGGCTGTGTCCCCACCCAAAGCTCATCTTGAATCATAGCTCCCATAATTCCCAAGTGTTCTGGGAGGGACACAGTGGTAGGTAATTGAATCATGGGGGGTAGATCTTCCCCATGCTGTTCTCATGCTAGTGAATAAGTCTCACAAGATCTGATGGTTTTATAAAGGGGAGTTCCCCTACACAAGCTTCTGGCCTGCCACCATGTAAGACATGACTTTTCTCCTCATTCATCTTCTGCCATGATTGTGAGGCATCCCCAGCCATGTGGAACTGTGAGTCAATTAAACCTCTTTCCTTTATAAATTGTCCAGTCTTGGGTAAGTCTTTATTAACAGCATGAGAACAAATTAATACACCCAGCCTGAGAGCTCAGATTCCCAGAATATGGCAGGCTTAAGCTCTAGGTCTCTTACAACACTAGACATGACAAGAGGGTAAGATCCTACTGTAGAGGAGCAACTGAGGGGGACAGGGTAGCAGCACACTCTATGGAAGTGTGGAGCTGGGTTACCCTGGCCAGGTTTATTTTTCAAGTAAGGCCATGCTTCTGGGGCCAGTGAGTCAAGAAGCAGAGGTTAGGTGTTACACTAATTTGGATTCTTGCACAGAAAGGAATCATCAGGAATTTGAAATAAGGGTTCCCATTTAATATTTGATATTAACTGCTTTTAAGTTTCAGATCACAAAGTTAATGAACAGGAAGGACAGTGGAGATTAAAAGAGATGGACAATAAAGTGGGAAAATAAAGTAAAATATTCATAAAAGAAAACAGCACACATAATATGAACATGGGGAGCAGTTAAGTGGGAAGATCAGGGAATTATGGAAGTTTCTGCAGAGCAGCATCTGATGGTTAAGTAATTTGTTCCTCTTGGGCAATGCATTGAGCATATGGATGTAACATGTAGTTACTGTATTCTAGTAATTCACTAGAATCTAAATGCATTAGAAGAAATAAGATGAGGAGAGCTAACTAATAGTTTTGTTGCCCTAACTTTTGATCTTTAACTTTTGGGATAAGTTTATTTGAGGAATCAGATGTTGTTCCATTTTGGATAGTGACCAATTATTATAATCAGTGAACAGACAGAGCGCTTGACTGAAATTTTAATTCCTAAGTGATTTTTTAAATGTAGACTGGCAGGATCTACATTTTGCTGACTCTGTGAGTTTGTGAGGAATTTACCATATCTGCATTTTATACTTATTCCTGGACCTATTGGAGGATTCTAAATGTTCTTCCCTTAGCTTTTCTGCCATTTTCAGACTTATTTTCTTTAGGATAAACAGAGCTAGAATTATACTGACTGCTTAGTCACTTGCAGTGACTATTTTCATCAGGTTTTTTTGATGCCCAGCATTCATCCTATTAATTTTTTAAGGGAATTCCTTCTCTAAGGTAGAAATAGTCTGAGGTGAATTGTAATTCCTGTTACCTACCTGCTGAGATTTTTTCCCACTAAGGCTCCGTCTTCTAGTCATGCCTGGCACATGACCTAAATTCAGTCAAACAGAATTTTGACTGTTTAGTTGGTTACATGGTAATATAGTCGAATTTGAAGACCAGATTCATTTTGACATAGAAATAGGGGCTATGGTGAGAGGGGCAGGAGAGATAGCAGTGTGAGATAGGCAGGAGAGATAGCAGTGTGAGTAGCAGCAGAAGAGGAACTGAGGCCACTTTTGCCCAGGAAATGGTTGTGCTTCTCCTTTTCTAGTTTCAAACATTTGGAATTCTCTTATTTCCTACTGTTTTCAAGTCTGATCTCAGGGCATCCCATAGAGTTGCTGGTGAATGCCTATTGCCATCTATCCCAAAAGCTCTTCGAGTACATCTATTCTGATTTCAAATAGCCAGAAAGAGGGTCAAGTTTTGCTTACGGAAGAACTCCCACTGATGATTCTTGATCCCCTTCAGAAGGCAATTCAAAAGTAATTGCCTTCATGAATCTTTCTGATAAAAAAATGAATTTTTTTTCACAGATGAGACTATCAATCATTTAATATCTGTTGAGTGTCTGTCATTGTCTAGGCCCTTTGGCATGAAGATAAAAAGTACAATGTATGATAGTCTATACTATCTTGGAGCTTTGAGTGGGATTGGGAAGAAAGTCATTAAAAATTGGGTGAATAAATATAAAACTACAACTATGATAAATGATGTGAAGAAAAAAACCCCATGATGCTCTAAGAAATTATGTTGGAAGGAATTAATCTAGTCAGGGAGATCAGAAAAAACTTCTTCCTTAGTGATGGGGGTAGAATAAATATTAACTAGATAAAGGAAGGGAAGAGGCAATGAAGGGGCCTCCCTGTAGATAAGGAACCCTAGACAGAACAGATAGCTTCTGAGATAAGGCATTACAAACACATATTAAAATGCAAATTTTAAACGTGGGTTGGGAAAAGGTATTAAGCCATTATTTTTCATTATTAATGTAGTGTAAACTAGTTAATCAGTTTGGCTGTATCTGGTAAGAATGCAGCTCCAATCAGTCATGATTGAAAGTGTGTATTAGAGAACAGGAGAGCAGTGGGGGTACTACCTTCATGAGCAATAAAAGAAGAAGCCCCACAGTTACTATGTTAAGGTTTTCTTCCATCACTGGAGTTGATGAAGCATTAGATTTCCTAGGAAAAGAAAAGGTGGGGGCAGGGGGTGCTGAGAAGACAGAGATGGTGTTGTCAGAAGAAAAATGGGGATACTAAAAATACTCTTGCATAATTTTGTCCAGAGTTGGTCTAACAGAAAAAAAAAATAAAAACACACAAGGAAAACTCAGAGCAAAATTCATTCTCAAAGGTATTTATTTTAAGCAATTTCACAAATGTCCAGTGCATTGAATCATTTGTGTAGCTTTTGGATTGTGTCAGGTAGTAGCCAAGTGATAAAGAAGCATATAGCCCAGACAAAGCAAAGCATGAGCCACAGTTCACTTGGCAATAGCTGGAATAAGTGTAATAATTTATCATATTTAAACAGTATCATGCAATTTATAAAGTAATGGAACAACATTTTTTTCAATATCCCTCTGAGGGTAAAGAAGACCCTATGTAGGTATATATTTACCCTACTATATATAAAAGGAAATTGAGGCTCAAGGAGCTTTTATAACTTGCCCATACTTCCAGAATTAGTAACTGGCAGTACAAGATAGAAACTCAGTTCATCTGACTCATAGTCCAGGGCTTATTTCAAAAATTAGTCCACAGGTCCAATTCCACTTATCTTTTCCCAGGGTGCTTCATGCTTGAGAATTTAGCAAAAGAGATTTTATCAAATCTAGCTGGTATACATGACCCAGTGTGGTCTAACCCCCCAACTAGTAAAGAATTTAAGATGTTTAACCTAAGCGTGGAAATACTGAGCTCATTTACCAAGGAAAGGGGAAAAAGGAAAGTTACAATTGTGATTTACTAGCTCTCTTTGCATCATTTTTCAGAAGAGCATGCCAAATTTTACAAGTTAGCTTAATTACCAGCTGTGATGAAAGGAGAGATAAAGATCATGAGTTTCTTGATGTCCACACTCAACATCAACAGGTTGTGGGATGCTGAAAGGTGCCTAAGTAGAATATAAACATTAAGTTTATATGAGGAAGTAGCTTGGCGAATACCTTGTTTCTGTAATCAAACCAACAATCTACACTAAAATGAAGAACTTTTAAGAGTTACTCTCTAGTAGACACATTCTGATTGACATTGAAAGCAACTGAACACAAAAACTTAAACTGGTAGTGGAAAGGATATCAAGAACATTGTGGATTTATTCAAGGAAATACCTGCATCCATTATCAAAATGGGTTAATGAAATTGATGTCTTCATACTGCCCTTATTTTCCATTGTTAAAGTATGATGAGTTCAATAGAATTACTACTATTGGGTGGAGATTAAGCTACATTTTCAGAAGAAATTCAAAAACTTTGATGAGTTTGAATTGGGCTTTAAGTTTTTGCACTTCCTTTGATAAGGGCAAACCTCTAGATGTGCGTCAATCATTGAGTAGTGTGTCATATTTGTGTAGCTAAGTTTGAACAGGAAATGCTTTTAAAGCTGCAATATTCTGAAATTTTACAGGACCAAATATGAAGCCCAGGACACTTGAAATTTCAGGTTCAAACTGAGGTGTTTGACCATTTAAAACAACCCCTAGAACTTTTGAGAATACACTGTGTCAAATACTAATATTCCTACTGACTAATAAAATTGTATTCATAGCTACAGTGAGGCCATAACTTTATCAGTTGTTTAGATAAAATTGATAAAATCTGTTTTGAACTCTCTTAAGTTAAAAGTAAAGAGACAGAATTCATAGAAGATTAAAGGATCCCATAAATATGGGTTTCTAATCATGTGATTTACAACAACCGCCTCAAATGAGGACACCCATATCTCACTATTAACAGTTTGTAAAATGATTGATGAGATCATTTTAGCTGTCTTTTTATCTTTTTTAAGAATCAGAAATCAACGAGGGCCATGATGCCATATCTTATTGATTACTTATTAATTCAGCAAACATTTAAGTATCTACCTTCTCTATGCCAAGAAATGCTCAAGGTGCAGAGGAATACAGCAAAACAGATGCAACACCTGGCCTCCTGAAGCTTATGATAAACAATAGACCTTAGTAAAATTTCTAGTATATTAGATAGTTGATATGTGCTAAAGGAAGAAAATAAAACTATAAAATGATTTTGCAATTTTAAATACATCTCCAGGAAAGACTTCACAAAAAGGCAAAGAACGATTCTTCTGGATGTCTGAGGGGGAAGAGCATTCTAGCCAGAGGGAATAGCAGGTACAAAGGTCCTGCCACAGGAGCATGCCTGGCACATTATAGGAACAACAAAGAGATAAATGTGTTTGGAAAGAAATGAACCAGGGTGGAGAGAGGAGACCAGTAGAAAATGAAGATACATGGTACCCGGTGTGGTGGGAGGAGAGGAAAGAATCACAGGGCCTTGGGTCACTGTATGGAATTTGACTTTTACTCTCTGTGAAATTAGATCTTTAGTAAAATATTTATAACAAAATGCAGACATGCATTGGTAATTTCGGAGCTTGACCCTGATACAAAGCATTTTAAACTCTAGATTTCTGAATATATTTTATTGTGGGCATTTAGTTTTATACAAAAATTTTCTATTGGAATTTGGTTTTAATTTACAAACTTCAGTTTTAAAATGTCTTAAATGTTCCAGGGAAGGGCAATTTTTACAGAAAAGACTGCTAAGGTAAATTCCTTTATAAAGCCATTAACTTTTAGCTCACTGGCTTTAAAAGTTTGGATTTTCCACATCAATTTTTGCTAAAGCTAGACACATAATTTTTATTTTTATTAAGTTTTTAAAGTATGAGTAAAGAAACTTTCAAGGTAATTTAGATATACATTTTGGTAAATTTTCTTATTAGATTAATTTACATTTATTGAAATGTTCTAGGCACAGGTTTAAGTAATAAAAATCTTATGATCTCAAAATTCTATGTTCCTTTTATTGTCCTTATTGGGTTCTGGAAATAGGAGTTGGACTGAGCAATTTCAAAGGCTCTTCCAATTTTCCAACTTCTAGAATTCATATTAGAAATTCATAGAGGTTAAATCTTATTACATCAAAAGCCACAGAGATGGAATAGGACCATCTTCATGGCAAGGAATTAAAGACTAGAGAATTTAAATGAATTTCTAAAGTTAGTTGCCAGCTTTATCAGGATGAGAACCTAGATGCCTCAAGCATGTAGTTCGCTGTATTTCCAATGGGACCTCTGCTTTTCCTTAATTTCCTGACTGCCATAATTAGCATAGATGGGTAACCAAGGAGACTACTGCGATGTGACTGGGCTTTTCCTTGAGAAATGGTTCTCTTTTTGACTTACTCCTCCTGTTCTCACTTGGGTGCCTGTCACCATTCCAGTCCTTTCTCTTCTGTGTCCACCACAATTCTAATTCATTCTAGATAATTTTGGTTTCTATCCCATCACGCTGGAAGCCTTTTCCTACATTTTTCTCAGCTCTGCATATATTACTTCTGATGAAGCCTGATTTTCTTCCCGTGCACATAAGAAAAGGCTCAACTGCCCCATTAACACTTCTTTGCAATTTTATCTCTGTGATTTTACAAGTCCCTAGATACTGTTTCCATGTGTCCTGCTCTCCAGCTGTCCAGTTTTTGAATGATAGAGACGCTGGGCTTCATGAGTTGAGTCTAATGGGGGTAACAAGATTACCCAGGTCAGAAGATCAGGAGGTCAGAGTTCATACCAGCACTGATTTTTTTGTTTTAGTCTTCAGAGTTCTGGCTTCATGCAGCAGACAGAAGGTGACTCTGGTCTGATTCCAGCTGTTGAAAGCCAGCAGATTTATTAGACGTGTGCAATCATTTTTATGCTATTAAAATTGGCAGGAAGGACTTTGCTATTACAAGCATTTTGAATACTAGATCTCATCTTTTATATATTGCCACTTGCTAACAACATGTGGAATAAATCCTAGGTGGCCTGAGAGATTCTTGGAACTAGCGAGCTCCATTAATTTAAAAAGAGATAAGTGCTCCCTAAAATGACTTTCTATAAAGCTTTCCCATTGCACATTGTCTTGCAAAATGGCATCTTTTGAGACTCAGTTTCCCTTCTTCTCCTCCTGTTTTATTTTGTTTCTAACAATGAAAGTTAAGTACTTGAAAATGCTTGAAAGTTTCCTTAAGAGTTTAGGGGCTGAACTTCAACTGATAATGAACCAGAACCCCTGTCACCTAACTGGGTAGACTCTTTTGTGTCAAAGCAATCCTTTCCCACATATCCTAAGTTGGGACCAATGGACATGTGGGACCAAGCTAACATTTTGAGTAGCTGGACCATGACTTCAGGTCAACTCTGAAGTGACCCTGATGTCCAAGTCATCACTTTTCCAATAAAATAGGCCCTAATTTAGATTCTACTTAAAATTATGGACTTTGCAGTTACAAATAAACTCATCTCATTGGCAGATCAAACACAGGGTCAGTGTACCCTTGTAAAGCATCTGCCATAGAAGTACTCACTTTAGCCAGCTGCAACCCATCTTATTTCAATTTGGTTTCCTCCACAGCTAGACATTTGCCATATCTAATAAAGCAAACTTTGCAGTCTCTTGTCTCTGCTCCATCCTTTCCATTCTGTTGCTGCTGATCTAGACCAGACCTTTATTTCCTTCAGCTAGGCTATTAAAATAACTTCAACTGTCTTCCTTACTATCTCTCCCCTGTTTCTAGTCCATTTTACTAATTAATGTCAAATTGATCTTTCAAAACCCAAATCTATTCTTCTCTTGCTCAATAACTTTCAACAGCTCCTGATTACTTAGGATTTTATAAAAATTTCTTATGCAGGGAGAGAGTGAAATGTACTGGAAATTCCCTGACTATTGGCATTAAAGAGACTTGAGTTCAAATCCCATCTAAACTTATTTCTAGCTGGGTAATTTGGGAAAAGTTATTTCACATCTCTGAAATCCAGTTTCTTCATCTATTCTATGGAGTTGATGATAAATACTTTATAGGACTGTTGGGAGAATTAAATATACTAGTTAGTGATTTATAGGTACTCAAAACACAGAAGATATCTGTATCCCTGAGCTTTCTATAGTATGGCTCTTTAGACTTATTCCCCATTACTATTTTAATAGGAATCCTGCATTCCAGCAAAACCTTGATGCTAGTATATGATGTGTGTTCATATTCACCATATTTGGTTACAGCCTTCTTAAAAATAGGGATGACATCTTTGTAGAACTCATAGTGCTTTGTACATATCAAGTGTTCAATAAATTTGGAATTCTCAAATTGGTTTCCCTATCAGAAAGGGCTAATTCTCTTTGACAAAATTTCAGATTGCTTTTCTGAGTCGAATTTATTGCATCAGGTCTGGGCAGAGTGAGTCTGTTCTCTGTGCATCAGATCCTCCATGGTTAATCTGGTTTCAAGGTCTTAGACAGACACAGAGTTTCAAGGTCTTAGATAGATATGCAGTCCAATCCCTGCTGGGTACTTTGCCCCAGCCTTTTACAGCCTGTGTTGAATATAAAGATTGGGTTCCTTTTGATGTTGCTTGCAGTTTTCCTTTAATGGTCAGCAAGATAGAAAGAAGTGGAAAGGTTTTCTTTAGATTAATTTGATACTTGAGCAAAGGCCAACAAGTCCTTGGGTATGTGAGCAGCGGTAGGAAGGAAAACTGAGCATGTGCTAGGAGGGAAGTCACTGGTAGATGTGTCCGTCAGGTTTCACTTGGTCAAATGTTTGTTATTTTTTGCAAAGAGAAAGAACGACTTTATGAAAAGTGCATGCAATGTAGAGTAGAAGGCATATTCCAAATTCTGCGTAATAGTCCCTGGCATTTCCATTGCCCCTTGAATTAATATGACAATTTCACCTGCATGATCACATTTCATCTTCCATAGAACTCTGTGAGGTAGGCAGGGCATATGTTATACATACCTTCTACAACCCTTATACCTCTCTTTCATTTGCCACTTCCTGCCAAAACAAAAACAAAAACAAAACAAAACAAAAAAACCTCTGGAGAAATATAAGAGGGTTCTCCTAGGGTTTCGTTGTAAGGAAGTGAGAAAAGAGGGCCAGACCCAGCATTTCTGGACCTGCAATACTTTCTAGTGCAGTGGAGGATGGAAGGAACTTGAATTCTGACCATAATGACATTCTGACCATAGGTACAAAGCTCACCCTACTAATATGACTGGTCATATATATCCATTTGATTCAGTTGTTTTCAAGGACTTTTCAACTGGAAGTTGCCAACATGGAAATATCTACAGTAAAGCTAAGCTTATTCTTTCAGGTGGATGACAAGATAGGAGGACATTCCAATGCTGTCCCCATGATAATTTCCTCTGGAGTGATGCAGAATAGAGCACATATTTAAGACACTGGGAGGCATTAGGTCTAAGGGCTAGAAGAGCCAAGTATAAGAGCCTGGGAGTAAGAGATGGTAGACCTGACCTGTTACGTGTGACTTGAATTTCAGTCCCTTTATCTGTAAAGTGAGATAAAAGAATTCCATGCACTCATCTTGAAGGGGCATAGGAATTATCCTGGAAGCCAATTTAAGCAAACAACTTTCTAAATTGTAAGGCTTTTTGTAAAAATAGGGAGTTTTTGACCTCTCCGAGACTCCGTGGTTGGCATGGTGGATCTCACAGGGAGTGTGAAATTGAGAGAACATATGTGAGAATTCACTTCCATGTTCAGTGAAATCTAAAGTTATTTTGGTTGTTTGTGTAAGCCTCCCCTACATCTTCAGGAACATAAAAGAGCGGTTTCTTTGAAACCGCTGTAAGGATGTGATCCATTCCTCAGCCCTCCTAATGGTCTATGGGAGCCTGTGTTATGCCCTCACATAACTCAGTTGTCACTCACTCTGGGAGGCAAGAGAATATTAAGTATCAAGAGGATACTTCCCTGATGCTACTTTTAAATGGATTTTTTTAAAAATCGGAGAAAAGATGATGGAGCCCAGGAGACATCCTGCCATGTACATCTCAGATCTATTCTTGTTTCTGTAAACCATGCTGGGCTTCTCGTTTATTTCACACATCCATGCAGTGACAACAATGTGTCCAGCATTATTCTAAGAAGTTCACAAATATTCATTCATTTCTCCTCACCTTCACCCTGTGGTGATAATATGATGCTTGTTTTACAGATAAAGAAATTGAGATACAGGGGTTAATGTTTAAGTTAATAAGTAGGGGAACCAGGATTCCAAGTCACACTCCATGGTTTATACATAAAAACTTATTGAGTTGATTTTAAATAGAAAAGAGGAACAGGGCCTCCTTGCTTCCTGTGTCAGTCCTAAACACCCCTGTCTAGGTTTCTGGTCCTGTGTTTTTAGAACCCATTCTACTTTATTTCCCACTTACTGTTGGATTTTTACTGTCATGTTCCCTTCTTCCTAATTCTAGTCTCTTTATATTCTGATGACTATTCCATACCTAGTTTCACGTCCTTGCTTTTTATTAGATTATTTTTCCTAACTGGTAATGCTCTTCTAACTTCCCTTTTTCTAGTTAAAATTTACTCTGCTTAAGTTGCACTTCAAGCTTTATCCATGAAAATTTTACTCATAACTCCAGACCTTGCTGATTTCAGTCTGTTTTAAATTTCTTTAGTGATTCTTCCTACCTATGCAATGACTAATACTTTTTTTAAAATTTTGCATGTTAATGTTGCCTCCCTATCTAGATTGACTTACACTATGACATACACTTTATTTTTAATCTCCTGCTTTTACTAGCAAAGTGCTAAGAATATTCTAAATGTTCAGTAAATAACCAATTGAACTTTATAATTATCTAAATGTTCCTGGCAGAAGCGTTTGCTAACCTCATTCATTAAGCTCATCATCTCAATTTGGTTTGTTATTTATTTGATGGCAAAAGAATTTCATCTCCGTGGCTACTCCAATGGATTGGTCATGGCTGCCTGGAGGGTTATGTTGAGAGTGGTTCCAAAGCATTGTATCTTGCACATCTCTAATCAATTAAATAATTCTTTCCTGCTGTTGGGGGTGTGGTATGGGAAAGTGAGGGTGAGCCAACCATGAATTTGCTGACCCTAATTTGGTAAGAGGTAGAGAAAATAATCTGCTTCTGCTGGAAGGGAGTTGGATTTCAGCCTGAGGACACTAAAATATACATTACTCTAAAAGACATATTTTGGTACCTAATACGTTCATTTCTAGAATTTGCTCTCATATCATTCCAGAGTCATACTAAACACACATGTGTTATACAAACAAAAAAACTGTGAACCTGCAGTTACCTTTGGTATTGTCCTAAGTTTGAGGCCTATAAAAGTCAGAGACATCCAGTTGCCAAAGAACACAAAAACTGAAAGGCACTTCCTATCTCAATTGTGTGTTGAGGCAAATGCTGTCCCAATTGTGTGTAACTAAGCTTTATTCCTGGAAAGGACGTTTGTCTACAATTTAGAGCAGAATTTGGACTATTGTGCAACAATGGGAATATTTCATTTGAGAAAATTGTGGATGGGTTAATATGTTGAAAATTATTTTATTATAAAAATCTGGTGTTTCTATCAGCCAAAATTTGTATTTTTGACATTCCTTGCTTGCGTGTTTGCATTTTCTGATTTGAATTTAAAATTCAATAAAAACAAGACAAAACAAGGACATTTAGGAGTGGGCTTGGGAATGTCCAATACACATTCCTCCTTTTCTTCTTCTGGCTTCCTGGTTTTTATTGTGAGGTCACAAAAAATTTGTCCAGCCAGAGCAAAAGGAACTAATCAGCCTAATTATTTCTTGGGTGTTGGGTAATTTCTCTGTTCATACAGGCCAGGAAAAATCTGTTCATACCGCCAATGGATTTCTCTCCTCAGACTGTGATATAAGAAGAAAATCACTATATCCTGACTTGAAGTCTGTGTTGAACACCTTGCTTAACACATGGGGATGGGTTTCCAGGATAGTAGCAACTCATGGAGAGCAAAGAGGATTGCAAGGTAAAGCAAGTGCAACCTGCCTTGGCATAACTATAGCGACGAATGTTTCTATTTGGATCTCAGATAAGAGCACAATTTACCTGCCTTGTTTGCTGTCATAGCCCTTGAGTCTAAAACAGTGTCTTGAACATGGTAACTGTCTCTATAATGCTTATGGAATGAATAAATAAGTGAATAAATATGTCACTCATTATGTAAAACTAAATTAAGGTAGGCCTTGTCTGAGCATCAAAATCATGACCCATTGGTTAGTTAGGTTCACCTAAATTCAAGAGTTTCAGTTTTTATAATTCTTAAATATTAGGACTTTGGAAATAAATAATTTAGACAAGTTAAGAAAATCTTACACATACTGGATTTTAAAAATATGGCATTTGATGAAAAATTCTATGTACCTAATTACAAATAGAATAGCAGAAGCATGATGTTAATCAACAACGCTTCTTTATACTAAGGAACTATTGAACTTCTTAGAAATAGACTTTCAGTACTAATCTGGCTACCTTTGTTTCATGCTGACTATCTCCACATAGTTTCAGTCTTCTATTAGGACCATATCTCTAGATATTGGTATAGAATACATTAGAGAAGACTAACTTGTGTTAAGTTGTATATACACAACTTTCTGTCTTGCTCAAGATCACTTCTCTGGTGCCTCACATTGGTTTCTGTCTCAGTGTACATACACATGCCAGGCATCACATTAATTGGCCAAAAGGGTATCACTTCTCTTTTTCTGGTAGGGAAAACCTATGATATTTCTGTATATTTCTTGCTATCCTTTATTTCAGGGTGTTGAGCTCATCTATATTTCCCTAGCTCCTAGAACAGGCGAACCTAAGCTCTCTTTAGCATTGCTTCTCAATGCTTCCCTTTCTCATTGGCTTTCTGCCCTTAAGAACAGGACTGAGGAGCCCAGTCCTCTAAAACAGTGGTTCTCAGTGTACTGCTGTTATTTATGAGGTATTAGCAAACTGTAATTGCTAATGGATAAAGTACCAAAATTGTAAATAATCGACTTTTTAAAATATAAATGAGAAATATCTACAGGCGAATATAGAATTAGTTACAAAGAGAATTGCGTTTCCTATCAGAGATGAAGAAAACTTTGTGACTCACCAATACAATCCTTATTGGAATAATTTTAAAGTAGTGAAGAAAAATCTGAATTTTAGAGTTATACAAGGTAAACTGGAGACAATGGTACATGTGATGTTTTGGAGGTTTGTGAAGAAGAAAACACTAACAGTGTTTCCGTGCTTTTCTCTCTTCCTTTGATTTCAGCAGTTACTAGCTCTTAGTGTTTAAAAACATTCTCTTCAGAACTGATAAAGATAATATTCTTGACATTTTAATAGATATAAATTCTTAAAATGTTTTTTCCAAGTAAATTTTTACAGAACTGAATTTTAGTACATAAAGGTAATTTTTGAAATATAATTGAATATTTATTTTTAAATGTAGAAAAATTTAGCAACTCTATCTTATTTTATATATTATGAACATAATTGTTCAAACAAACTTATGTGTAGTAATGTAGCTTGCTTTATGTCTCTAAAAACTAATTTTGATTAAAAATTTAATTAAATAAAAATATTAAATTAGAAGAGATTCAAGGATATTTATGTAATAAAATCATTCTCACTCATTTTCTAGAATATTCTTTTGAGTGAGAGAGAAGTGGAGTTATAGCTGAAATTTACATACCATGAATATACCATGGAAGTATATTTATATTAGTGTGTGTCTTGTGAAAAACAAATAAAAGAAAAATCTATTGAGGACCTCTATTCTAAGGAGTCTGACATTTGGTTGCAAAGCTCCAGGGCCAAGGACCCCCCCGGTAGCGTTTCCTTACTAAGCAGCTCTGCTACAAAGTCTTCATTGAGCAATGTGTCTCCAGGGCCCCTCCCTGGTGCTCATCACAGCCAATCTTTTCTCACCCTTGGCCTCCTGCAATTCCTCCTGCTTCTGTCTGGTGTCTCCTCTTGGCATTCTGGAAATGCCTCTAATTCTTGCTTTGCAAAGGAAGGGAGGCTTTTTCTGCAGACTATTCCAGAAAGATCTTAGGTACTATAGACTCCCTTCTGCCTCCACAGTGCTACCAGTTTTGCTGATCAGAGATTCTTCCATCTCATAGAGCTGGGACAGATCACAGACCATCTCCTCCAGAGCCCATGGTACCAATTTTTTTATATCTATATATCTTTTTTATCTATATATCTGTTATATCTATATATCTAGATAATTTTTTATATCTATATATCTCCATATATACAGATATATATGTACCTATATATATGGAGATATATAGATACAAAAATACATAGATATATAAGTATAAAACATGCACACACATATATATATATAGACTTGTGTGTGTATATATATATTACACACACACAAAAGACTTGTAGAATATATATATACTTTTATATATGTTATATATATTATATATATACACATACACACATATATACACACACATAGAGAGAGAGAGAGAGAGAAACTTGTGGAATTCCATGAAAATCTAAATCACTGGAAAATTTGTGATTTATTTAAAAACTGCAGTTATTCCAGAGGGAAAATAAAGACTGTTTTTGCACTTTCAAATCCCACCATTCTTTGTGTGTGCCATCACTCACGGTTAGGCAGGCCTCCAGGAGATCGAGACCATCCTGGCTGACACGGTGAAACCCCGTCTCTACTAAAAAATACAGAAAAATAGCCGGGCGAGGTGGCGGGCGCCTGTAGTCCAGGCTACTCGGGAGGCTGAGGCAGGAGAATGGCGTGAACCCGGAAGGCGGAGCTTGCAGTGAGCTGAGATCCGGCCACTACACTCCAGCCTGGGCGGCAGAGCGAGACTCCGTCTCAAAAAAAAAAAAAAAAAAAAAGAGTTGCTCCGGAACTGCGTAGGAGGAGTTTCAATCCCCTGCCAGTAGCGCTAACTCACTTAAGATTTCTCTCTAGGTATTTATGCAGAGCCTGGTCTCCAACAGTGTGTCAGAGAATAGTGCACAGAGAGATTAAAATTTTAACTTTGCAATTAAAAAATTAAACCTTGGAAATGCAAAAGTAAAGTGCAAAGTGAAGCATGAGGCTTCTAAATGAAATGAGCAAGCCCCTAAACCTCTCCTTTCTCACTGGCAGAAGACTTTGTGATGAATCCCATCCAGCCATGCTGGCTCCTCTATTATGTATTCTGGATATATTTTCTAAAATCAGTTTGAAGTATGCTAATTTCCCTTGTGTTTTTATAAGTGCCCCCAAGTCGATTCCCATGTGTAGATTTTGTGTTTAGAAGAAAATTCTTTGAGAATATGGACTTTGCAATGTCCTTCTCTTTCACTTCTCAGTGCACTTGGTCCATTGCATACTGAGTAGATGGCCAGAAACTGCTTGTTAACCAGCTTATTATAGGCCCCTGTTGTGCATGGGGCAGGTACTTGATAAATATTACTGACTACTTACCTGATTTTTAAGGCTCATTATTTTTCTACATCTCATGTTAAAACTTTACCCCATCCTGTGATGCTACAACCGTGATGTAAAGATGTATAACCTTAGGCAGTCCACCACATAAAGAAATAACTAACATGGAAAATCTTAAAAATAGGAATGTATTTATGTGTGAAAATATGAAATAATTGACTTGAGGATAAGAGCCTCAAGTATATAGATGGAATAATACAATTGATATGAAATAATAACCAACAGAGTGAGGCACACAGTTGGTTTTCAACAATCTGATAGACTTTTGTTTGCTGAATTTAAAATTTCACTGTGCCTTCTCTCATATTTCTATTTGTGTGGGTGTTTACAAATACCCAAGAAAGAACCTTTTTTGTTGCCACGTTCTTGGGAGGTAGGACTGAGAACAAACAATTCAATTGTGGTCAGCTTAAATCAAAACTTTAAAAATTGTTTTGTATATAATGGTGATTGGGCTAGATTAGTGACATTGTATGTGATAATTTGCCTTTATTTTCTATTTTGTATTACTTTCATAATAAAAAAAATCATGTGAATTATATGATTTCACCTAATAGTTTATGTCTTTTTGTTAATTTGATAGATCGATGATGTTATTGTGACATGTAATCTGGGTCTGTTTAGTAGGAATCCAACAGCCTTCAACCTAGTTAACACATACAATTAAAAACCTGCATTTAAAAACATTTTTTAAATATCTTCTAAAAAATCCTCTCTGCATAACTTAATTGTTAAAATCAGCGTTATTTTTAATGTGGGTGCTGAGTTATGGTAGTTGGATTGCTTTTGTAGGACACTTTCTCCCATCCCCATAGACTGGAATCTCTGAGACTTGGGACACTCTGCTGACTTGGCTGGGAGAAAGTTCTTGCCTATTCAGTTTTTGCCACTGCCGTTGGCACCTACAAGCCTCCTTCCTCTTCCCCTCCTGGGTTTCTGTATAATAAGCGTGTCTGGGTTTCTGTTGCACGGAACGTCCCAGAGTGAGGGAGACTCTGGGGCAGTTAAACAAAGGCAGGATTTCATTCACCTGGCACGCTGACCCATTGGATCCTGGCTGGAAACTGGGCCCCAGGGCCCCAGGGCTGAGAGCAGTGCCTTACATAAGCCCTAGTCCTAGCTAGCAACTGCTGACTGCCCGATCTGTGACAAGGGAGCTGTTCTCTCACAGTACCATACGGATTTCTCCTTGTTGGTCAACATGTTTCTCTATAATTAAAAAAAAAAAAAAAATCCACTTTCTTCTGCAGATGCCATCCTCAATGCCCATGTACCGGTATCTTAGCTGAAATTGGAGAGGAGCATCTACATGGTAATAGATTAATATAATTAACTATTGGTGAAACTCCCTTAATAACTTTCGTATACCTTTTCTCTTTCTGTATGGCACAGCTGTGGCATGGTTATAAAAGCAAAAGAACAGGCTTCTTATGAGTTCCCTAGGTCCCAAATCCTGTCCTGTGCACCCATGCACAAAACTGATAGGTGATCCTGACTCCAGAACTGGAGCCGTGTGAGCCTGGGTGGGGTTCACCACTGAGCCTCTCTCCCTGTAGTCGAGAAAAAGAAAAAACGAGTATCAAATAATTTTTCTGATTTCTTAGTCATTTGGATTGTGGAATCCCATGGGGGATACAGAATCTTTTCATCCATCACAGCCTCTAAGCCATTGTCTATGTAAGGTGCGTTGTCCCCAAGGCCTTCTAGAAGGATGGTGCTTGTCTCCACTCTTAGGAACAACTTTATGTCCCAAGGCACAAGCAAAGTGGAGACAAAAGGACTCTTCCTACCACTTGCACAGGGAACAGGACCACAATCCGTCAAATCCTCCCAGGAGCTTTTCACATGCTGAAGTCTGGTGCTCTTTTCTTCTGGGAACCGTTAAGACTATTTTCTTTAAAACTAACTTAGTGTTATGAGGGTTTACCAGGGATAGTGATAAACCAACCTTGGTAGAGAGTTAGTACTTAAAAGCTGTAACACCAAAATAATAATAATGAAGCAGTATGAAATGTTTTAAAATTCACAACAAAATTGTTTATGTTCATCAACTAATAGCTGCTCTTTATTTGGGCTGTGGCTTGTAGGCTATTGCTGTTTGTGTACATAATTTTAACATGTTGAATCCTATTCCTCAGGTGAACAACTTGGTCATTTAGTTTTTCCCTCCTGCTGTGGAATGAACATTTCAGTCTGGTTAACCATGAAGCGTACTTCTTCAGGCAGGTCAATAGGTTTAGACCGGTCAGTAGGCTGCTGAATGAACTTGACCCTTGCCTTTAGCTTTAGTTTGGCTTAAACTTTACATTGTATGTTTTTAATGTGGGAATAGATATTGAAATCAAGGGTGGATGATGTGATGACTTATTTCCTAAACAGCAGTTTGCTCTTCCTTGGTGGGGAATTAAGGTTGAAAAACAAAGCAAAGCAAAAGGAAACCCTCCAAATGGGAAATCCAGAGATCACGTGAGCTAAGCCTGCCATGCTGGTCGAGGGTGAAACAGGACTCTGTTGGAGATGCTCATTCACAGTTCACAGGCTTTCCGTATACTAGTGAATTGCTAGGAAAGATAGCAGTGCCCTGTGTAGAAAACATGCATTGCTAATTTTCCCTGTTTTCACAAATGCAAAGATGGTTTTCAAAGAAAGTGGCTCGGTGACTATCTGTCATCACTACTGGGGTGTGCAGATGTGGTAGGGGAGAACTAAAACTCTAAGTCAGAGGATGGCATCTTCTTGTATCATGTAGACTTTGAAAAATAAAATCCACTCTCCCTTCTCTGGTTAAGAAACAAGGTAGAGTTTTTCAGGCCACTGGAATGAGGAGGAGTCCAAGGTAAGAAGATTATAAAGGAAAATGCTCCAATTGGGCCAAGAATCATGAGCTCAAAGATTGACTTTTGCAATCACCAAATGCTCTCTGGGGACTCTCACATTACCCATTTTAAGAGTGACCCCCTATTTTCACAGTTTCAGCCCTGGTAATTATTTTCACTGCCTGCATTGTGGCCATTGAAGTTCCTGACTATTCTCCCCAGGTTCCTGCTTTTTGCCTCCCTTATAGCAGTCGGTGTTAGCCAATATAAAAAATAATTATTACCCTTTGGGATGTGGGGAATGTGGGCAAAGGAGTCACTTCCTCAGGCAAACAGAGAAATATGGGAGGGAAAGAACTATGGAATTTGGTAGAGGAAAAAGAAAGAAAATAAGTTTATTCTAGTCCCCAGGGAGTTAAATTTGACAAACTTCTGACTTACTAAGGAAACCCAAGCCTCCAAATACTCAGTATTATGTACATAAAAGAGAACAGTATATCAGAAAAGAGCCACCAAGGCCTTCATGAAAACTCTGGACTGTCGTCTGCTTAAAACAATTTGGCTGTTCCATGATTTAATGTTTTTCGTATTTCGTTTTCCAAGTGGATTCCTCATAAAGGGAAGAATTTTAAAAACTGAAAGAGCTTCTCTTTTTTCCCCTATTCATGTGAAGGCCATATAATTGTGTCTTAAGACTTTAGAGATGACAGACACTGCTGAAATATGTGAACACTTTCATAAGAAATCCAAAAGCATCTGAAAAATATATAGAAAAGATAATTTAACCTGTTGCTTCCTCAAATAGCTTCTGGGTAATGAGATCAATCTTGTGCAAAGTGGAGTTGCAAGACTCATCAGCCTAGGATATGTGAACAGATCTGTGACCTGCACGGAGCAGACTCACAGGGTGGGAGGGAAAGTTGCTAAGGGAAGATCCCGTGCACCAGGAGCTAGAAATGGTTTCCTAGCTCTCTTCTGTAATTTGCTTCCAAAATTTCGTATTAAAAAAAAAAAAAAAAAAAAAACCTGGGTCAGAATTCATGGGAAATGTGAAACTTTTTTTTTGGCTGTGACCTCAAGGAAGGTGTTCACAAGTAAATCATTAATTTGGTTTAGGTATAAATGTATACATTGTCACAGTCTGACCACTAATGTCCCTTAACCAGTAGAAGATCTTCATGCATCTCAGTGCTTGCTACAACGGCAATGTTAATGACTTGGATTAACACAACCTTACGATTTGTTATGTACTTTCTCATACAACACCCTAGTTAGAGCTGTACAGCGTTTTGAAATAGACACTGAATACTTTTATCAGCCTTATTTTGTTTGTTTGTTTTTTGACATGGAATTTCACTCTTGTTGCCCAGCCTGGAGTGCAATGGCACAATCTCAGCTCAGCACAACCTCTGCCTCCCACGCTCAAGTAATTCTACTGCCTCAACCTCCCAAGTAGCTGGGATTACAGGCATGCACCACCACGCCTGAATAATTTTGTATTTTTAGTAGAGACAGGTTTCCTCCATGTTGTTCAGCCTGGTCTCGAACTCCTGACCTCAGGTGATCTGCCTGCCTCGGCCTCCCAAAGTGCTGGGATTACAGGTGTGAGCCACTGAACCCAGCCCAGCCTTATTTTTCAAGATGGGGAAATGAAAGTGTCTAGAAGTTAATTGACTTGTCAAATGTCTTAAAGATGGGAAGTAGCAGTCATGACCAGAATCCAGGTTTCTTGGTCACTAGTCCAGTGGCTCCCAATAGGAGCTTAGGAAGTTTTGTTTTTGTTTTTTAAATTTTACTTTAAGTCCCGAGATACATGTGCAGAACGTACAGGTTTGTTACATAGGTATGCATGTGCCATGGTGGTTTGCTGCATCTATCAACCTGTCATCTAGGTTTTAAGCCCTGCATGGATTAGATATTTGTCCTGATGCTCTCCCTCCCCTTACCCCCCACCCCCTGACAGGCCCCTGTGTGTAATGTTCCTCTCCCTGTATCCATGTGTTTTCACTGTTCAACTCCAACTTATGAGTGACAACACGCAGTGTTTAGTTTTCTGTTCCTGTGTTAGTTTGCTGAGAATTATGGTTTCCAGATTCATCCATGTCCCTGCAAAGGACATGAACTCATTCTTTTTTATGGCTGCATTGTATTCCATGGTGTATACGTGTCACATTTTCTTTATCCAATCTATCATTGAGGGGCATTTGGGTTGGTTCCAAGTCTTTGCTATTGTAAATAGTGCTGCAATGAACATACGTGTGCATGTGTCTTTATAGTAGCATGATTTATAATCCTTTGGATATAGATGCAGTAATGGGATTGGTAGGTCAAATGGTATTTCTGGTTCTAGATCCTTGAGGAATCGCCACACTGTCTTCCACAATGGTTGAACTAATTTACACTCCCACCAACAGTGTAAAAGTGTTCCTATTTCTCCAGAGCCTTGCCAGCATCTGTTATTTCAGGAACAAGTTTAAGCAGGGCTGAGGGGAGTATCTGACTCCCCCAGGGCCTTCACCATACAGAACCCAAGGTACCCTGATCTCAGACTTCCAGCTTTCAGAACTGTGAGAAAATAAATATCTGTTGTTTAAGCCACCCAGTCTATGGTACTTTCTTATGGCTTCAGAGATGACCAACACATGTACTATGGTTAGAACCTCTATTCCGCAGTCATCTCATCCAGCTCTTCACTAACTTTGACAGATAGAAAATCTTACAAGAATTTAATTTTACTGAAGCTACCAATGCCAGATTATCACTGTGGACGCTACTACAGGCAACTAAACAATTGTGGTTTAAGCAGTTTCTGCTCAGCATTTCTGATGCTGCTGATGTTCCCCAGGACTTATCAAGAAATCTGATTCCTAGGTTTCCATATGTAACACCAGACTTCTATTATGTTCTAAGATCAACATCATAGATTTGCAGAAAAACTTCAAGAAACTACACTGCTTCAATGCTCAAGTATCCAAGTAAAGCAAGGCGGGGAAAGATAACTGAGAAATTTCCACTGCTGTTTTCTTAGGTTATTGCGTGAATGCTGCTGGTATTTATCATATTCAGGATAAAATATGTGCATTCCGTGAGGCATCCCTTCCAAAAACAAAGCAATTGCTTCAAGCCTTTCCTGAGGCTACTCAATGTCTGCCATGCTGTACTTCCACAAAAGCCGCCAATGCTGAACCTCTTTATCACCTAATGGAAAAAGACATTTGGTAGTGTTGACTCATGACTTTAAAGCATTTGAACTGTGTCAGGAATGAAAAGCAGTGACTGAATTCTGAGTCTGGTCTAGTACTTAAAATGAACATAGACCATTATTTCTAACCACTGACTCATCCCTTGGAACATTTGAGATATGTGTTGGTACAAACACCACACAACATCAAAGTCCCAGTGACTCAGTTCTCAATGACAATGCATAGTGCAAAAAATAACGCATTAACACCAATTCAGAATCCATATTTTCCCGCATTAGGTTTTTTCTTTTTTTTAACTTTTTAGTAACAGGATCTCACTGTCACCCAGGCTGGAGTGCAGAGGCACACCCATAGCTCACTGTACCTTGAACTCCTGGGCTCAAGCAATCTTCCCATCCCAGACTCCCGAGTAGCTTGGACTATAGGTGTTTGCCGTCATGCCTGGGTAATTTTTCTATTTATTTATTTATTTATTTATATTGCCCGGACTGGTCTTACACTCCTGGCCTCAAGTAATCCTCCTGCCTTGGCCTCCTAAATTCCTGGGAATGCAGGAGTGAGCCACCACACCTGGATGTGCTCATTCCTATGTTTCTGAAATATAATGTAGCGTAGTCCCTCTTATCTGTGCAGAATGCATCCCAAGATCCCCCAGTGAATGCCTGAAAACATGAATAGTACTAAACTCTATAGATACTGTATTTTTTTTCCTATACATACATATCTATGATAAAGTTTAATTTATAAATTAGGCACAGTAGGAGATTAACAATAATAACTAATAATAAAATAGAACAATTGAAGCAATATGCTGTAGTAAATTTATGTGGATGTCTCTTTCTCTCTCAAAATATCTTATTGTACTGTACTCACCTACTTTCTGACCATGGTTGGCCATGGGTAACTGAAACAGTGGAAAGCAATACCATGGATAAGGAGAATCAGTGTACTTTGAAATCTTTATTAATAAAATAGGAACAGCTGCCTACCCATCCCCCTTAAAAAAAACTTTCAATTTTGATGTGCTGTACAATTGGTGGCAAATTAGAGTGAACAGAGGGCTGACATTAAGATAAAGAACCCTAATAGTTTGCACATAATGCATTTCAATTGGCAGCCACTCCCTAGCCTCTGCATTCTCTCTTGGTAGTGGGATGACTGAGAAGAGCCATAGATTTGCATAATGTAATTCATTGGCTGAAACGGTATGTTTCAAATTATTTAATTTCTAAAATTAATCAATTTAATGTTTTCCAAAATTAATAAATTGATATCTAAAATTATTTATTATATTAAAAAAATCTGTAAATATGTGTGGGAGAGGTCAGGGTGATAAGGACCTATGCTTCTATTTAGAAGGGTCAATACAGAAATGCACACATGCACACATCCATACACAAACACATAACACGGTTAAGAACTCAGTTGATTTGGTGGAATCATTTCAGAGGAAGAACATCTTTATTATACTCGACTTCGTCCCAAAATGGCTCAGCGTGCCCAAAAGGTCACCTCAGAGTTCAGCTACGAGAATGATAGGCCTTTGGTGGGACAGCAACATGCTGGTTGCCATTTCTTACTGTTCCTGAGAGTGATTTCATACTCAACTCTAACAAGGATAAAAGATGTATGCATAAGCTTCTTAAATGCCACCACGCTTTCATTATCCATCATATCACTGTCAAATAAGTGTTTACTCTGAAAGAAGGAACAGCAAACCAGGGATGACTTGAAGCATGTTGTAGGAAAAAATGAACCAAACCAGCAGCCAAACTTCTCTTTAAACATGTTACACAGCAGTATTCAAATAGCATTTATTCAATTATTATGGGTCCACCACGTTTGTTTATAAATATCATCAAAGATTCAGAAAGAATGCTGATGAGAGATTCATCATTAAGACAGTTTGGTGGAGATTTAGAGAATGAGCTGTGTAGGTACAGAATCCATCTTAGCTGCTCTGTTGCAATGCTGTGCTTATCTTATGGCCTGGAGCCATAGTTCTGACTCTTGACCAAACCTGAATAAAAGGTACTAACTGGTGATTTGTATAGCCTTGTGCTAACATCCGAGACAGGTGAGGGGCAACGTGTTTATAAGAAGTGTTCAGTCTGATGGTTGGTACCTGGTTTCTATTATATTCTTTTGGTTTCTGCTGTTGAATCTGGTCATGTCACCTGTTTTGGCTGTGTGACAAGAGGGATAGAAAAGACCCCTCCTGGGGTAAGACTATGGCTCACCTAATCCTCACAACAGAGTTGTGATATAGCTAGGATTGTCTTTATTTTATGGGCACTGGCCTAAAGTAATACAACACAGGCAGGATTTGCACCCAGGTCTTTTTCTAAGATGAAGATCTTTTATACTTTTATAATCTTCTGCCGAGTTAACTTGTCTTCTCAGATTTAGCTGAGAATTGAAAGCAAAACAAGAATACATTTCAGAAGTAATTCAGTTTCCATCCATTAATCTTTGCTGAGATCAAAGATTGCCCCCAAAAAGGTTCACTAATGAAGGCCACCTTCTCCCTTCTTGTTTGTGACCTCCTACAGATCACAGCCCTGCCACTCAGACATCGTCTTTAATAAACAAAACCATGCGTCAAGAGAGAAATATTCCCTCGTTCCGTATGATACAACCAATGATTTTATCCACATTTTAAAGGAACATTGTGTGAAAGCCCAAGACACCAAACTTTATAGAATTTCAATACTGAGTAGACAGAAGGGATTCTAGATAACATCAATGATCTATGGACACAAACCTTTATTAGTATACAACAATAAACAGTCATTTAGTTGATGAGTCTGCAGGGTTCTGCTGATCTGGGGTAAGCTGATCATCTCAGTTGGCCTGGTTTATGCCTCTACAGTCAGCGGAAAGTCTTCCAGGTGGCTCTGCTGGTCTTAGCTGAGCTCATTTATATGTCTAAATATCTGCTGGCAGATGGCTGATCTAAGCAGGCCTCCTCTGGGACAACTGGTTTACCAGGCTCTGATCCATAAGGGTTCCATCTTTTAATGTGTTAATTGGGCGTGTTCTTATGGCAGTGACAGAGGTCAAGAGGGAAGAAAGCCCAATTATGCAAGTGTTTTTAAGCCTTGCTTCACATTAGGTTTGTGAACATCTCATTGGCCAAGGAAAATCTCATGGCCAGATCCAGAGGCAGAACTGGAGTACACTACAACATGGCATAGCAAAAGGTGAGCATCCAGGAAGGGATGAGGAATTGTGGCTACTGATGCAATCAATCAATCCCAGAGGTTTTTCTTTTACAGCTCTCTGGTTCTTTACTTCATAAATGAAGTGACATTTTTAGTGGGCCTTGATGGGTGATTAGATTATCATGAGGCTGGAGAGTGAGACAGTGTGTGCAAAGCTTAGAAGCATGAAAGTGCCTAATAGGCACAGAAAATGGGGAATAAACAAATATACTTTAAAAAAATTATATAAATGGGTCATACATTATGTGATTTTTTTTGTCTGACTTCTTTTACTCAACATTATGGAAGATTCAGTATTGTGAATATGTTAATTTTCCCTAAATTGATCAGTAAGTTAATGTAATTCTGTGATAAAATAAAAAATAAATAAATGTTTGATCATTTTCCCTGATTGCTAGCACATAATTCTAAAGACTCTTGGATACTTTGGAGTAATAGGAGTGTCTTGTTATGCTAATAAGATGACTGGTGGCTGGCTATTTCTAGAGAGCTTCAGGATGCCAGCCGGTCACCAAAAAGATCAAGCCATGATTAGAGGGTTGAAACTTTCAGCCTCACCCACAAGGGCCAATTATTTAGTCAATCATGCTTACCAGACAAAACCTCCTTAAAATCTCCTAGATGATGGAGTTTAGACAGCTTCTGTATTGGTGAACACATTGAAGTGGTGGGAGGTTGGGGAAATGGAGAGGGCAGGGAAGCTTTTGCCTCTCCTCTCCCATACCGTACTCTAGGTACGCTTCCGTTTGACTGTTCTTGAGTTATATTCTTTATAAGAAACCAGCAATAGTAAATAAAAGTCTCCTGAGTTCTGTGACTTGTTTTAGCAAATTATCAAACCCTGGGAGGTGGTTGTGAGAGCCCTTAAATTTATAATTGTTCACCCAGAAGTATGGGTGACAAACTGAGACCTGTGGCTGGGACTGAAGTGAGGACGGTCTTGTAGGAATGACTTGTTGACTCCTGGAACCCAACGCTAACTTCAGGTAGATAGTGTCAGATCTGAACTGAATTTTTAGGACACTCAGTTGGTCTGAGAGTTGCGACATTTGTTGGTGTGATGAAAAAAACCCACATATCTGATATACGAAATGGTGTTGGAAAGCGCCGTGGAAATTTCAATCAAACTATCAGCAGGATTTTTTTAGAGATTAATTATCTAATTGTAATATTTATATAAAAGTCAAACAGCCAAGAATAGGAAAACAATCTTGAAGGACACGGTTGAATAAAGTACACTACTGGAAATTATCTAATTGAAGAACATGATATATCCTTCCACCTATTTAAGTCTTCTTTCATTTCTCTCAAGAATATACTTTTTTTTTTAGTGTTCAATGTAGAGGTTTTAAAGATGATAGCTGTGTTTTACTTCTATCTCCTCATTGTGCACACAGCTAATAGATTCATAAGAAGATGAAATCAGACAAGGGATTATTTTCTCTGCTTCACTCATGTTCTTGTCCAACTGGGTGAAAGGATTCTGATCTGAAGAGGAGAGAGAGAATTTGGAGACAACGAAACCATGGAGGAGCCTGGTACTTCATACTATTTTCTAGAATAAACTTGCCTATAAGATTGAGACCCAAGATTTGGGTGTATTTGGAACCAGCTTTCTTTATGTAAGTTTTTGAGTGTAGCAGCTCCACCGATGGACCCAATGCATGAAGAGTAGATGACGTGGTAACATGGATATCTATCTGGAAGATCTTTCTCTCAACTTCCTGTAGGTCCCCAAATGACTTTGAGAAGATATTGTTGTGTTCTGAGGCCACGAGTAAAACCCATATATTAAGTGGGAGAGAAAGTCAATATGACAATAAGAAGACCACAATGCAGAGCAGAGGTTTGGATCACCCATACAGAGTGGAAAAGGATGTAACTGTATCCTTGTTAAAATTTAGAGGCCAGAAATACATATAAGAGTCAATGGAAGAGTGACAGATGGACCAGTTGCCACCTCTCAACAAGCACTGGGAATCATCTCAGCTGAGAATCAGACAGGATGAGGACTTTAGCTACAGGTGCCAAGCATGGCACCTGAAGCCAAAAGAATGTGCTGCTTACTCTACAATCACATGCAGAGAATTGCTGAACCACCCAGAGGTTTGGAATCAAAACCAAGAGGCGGGGAAACAGAGAACAGTCTAAAGGGCCTGAATGAGGAGGGGGTAAAAAAAAAATCCCAAATTATATTAAACTTTGAACTAGGAGTGACTAAGAAATTACTGAACTAGGACATGGAAAAAATCCAGAAGTGATCGAATTAACTTTAAAATTTCAAGATTTAGTACACAGTGAAAATTGTGACTCAAATCTAAGTTTGCTTCAAATCTAGAAAAATAAACCTAGCATTTTATATACCTGAGTTTTGTGTGAAATTGTGAAAATAAAGAGTATGCCCGTTAGAGATAGAAAAGTAGATAGTGTCAGATCTTAAAGAGCCTTGGCTCACAAGGACTTTGCATTTTGGTGTCACTTTTAGAGTAAATATTTTCAAGCAGAGGAGTAACATGATTAGCTGTATTTTGTAAATATTCTCTAGTAGCAATATAGGATATGGATTCAGGGAGTATGACTTTGGCAGCACATTACATAGGAGGCTTTTTAGAAAATCAAGTGAGAGATGATGAAGGCTTAAATCAACGATGAAACAGTGGGGTGTAAGATAATTTTGAGGAGTAGAGATGGTAAACATCAGTTTCGGTATAAGAAGAGTTGGAGACTCTTGTGTGGCACGGTAAGAGGAGGAGGAACAAGGAGAAAGCCAAGTTTAAGAGCACAAATATTCTGTTCAGTTTTGTGCATGGGTTTGAGGTGTGTATATAATACTAAGTTGAAGACCAGTAGTGGAAAGTTATACATGTAAGTTGGAAGCTCAGAGGAGTTTGAAGTCCGGAGATGAAGACATAGTGGCTAATTATATGAGTTGTATTATGAAGATATAGTGGCTAATTATATGAATGATATTATGAAGATATAGTGGCTAATACTTTCTTTGCCCCAAGAACTCTCTTAAGGACAGTTTTTAGAGAAAAAGAATATAGAAAATCTAGTAATCTCAGTCCTACTGTACTGTCTGAGTAGGTAGTAATTTATAGGGCCCTGGGCAAGTCCTTGCCCCCAGTATGCCAATGTGATGCCTAAAGTCGCACTGCTTTAGAGATGTATTTCTTTGGTCCAAAATTGCTTTATCACATGGCCCATTTTTTAATGCAAATATTCTGTAAGTGATGCACCACTGATATTCCTCATGTCTTGGTGAAAATAATTTGGGGATAAGGAAATTACTAGAGACAGATAAAGGAAGCAAGGATATGTGGATACGATTACACCTCTACTTCATATTTGGTAGAGCTTACTCTGAATAGAACTTGGGAACCCGGCCAAGCGCAGTGGTTCATGCCTGTATTCTTAGCACTCTGGGAGACCGAGGCAGGTGGATCACGAGGTCACGAGTTCGAGACCAGGCTGGCCAACATGGTGAAACCTTGTCTCTAATAAAAATATAAAAATTAGCTGAGCATGGTGGTGCACGCCTGTAATCCCAGCTACTAGGGAGGGTGAGGCAGGAGAATCACTTGAACCTGGAAGATGGAGGTTGCAGTGAGCCGAGATTACACCGCTGCACTCCAGCTTGGGCAACAGAGCAAGACTCCATTTCAGGAAAAAAAAAAATAAAGAAACAAACAAACAAAACTTAGGAACCCTACCTCAGAGTTAAAGTTACCCTCATGACAATCTAAAACATCTGAGATTTCAGTCATTATTTTAAACGTGTGCATTGTCATCCTCCACGGTGGATCTTTTTCAGTGTAACCTCAGCCACACCTCCAACTTCTCTGCTTCTGAAGCACTCTCTTGGAGGCATGTTCTTAGTACGTAGTACATGTGCCACATTTTTGGTGGTAGGGTTAGATTAGGGTCATGTTCCTGAAGAAAGTTTTTGTTATACTGTTCCATAAAACTAAAAGGCATTTGGTTGTAAAACTAGGTGCAGCACAAGCCTTGCTCAGTTGATCTGAGGAGAATTGTACTTTGGGGCGGGTTATGGGGAGGCGGCAAAGAACTATAATCTCTAAATTATTTCAGGATTTTGTAACTAAGCCAGAGACATTAGGTAATTTTCCTAGAGACCCAATAAATTCTACTTAAAATTTCCAGCTTATCCTATTTATCCCAGCTATGAGAACTTGTGTCTTTCTGTGCCTCAGTTTCTAAAGCTGTAAACTGAGGATAATAAAGTAAATTTTACAAAGTTGTTTCATGTATTAAATAGCATAAACCATCAGATTAGCAATGTGCTTATCATTTTAAATGCAAGAACTCGTTGAGTGTATAATGCTCATAGTGACTAGTCTAGAATAATGAGTCTCTCAGACCTTCATTCCTGTGCTAAGTTCCCTGAAATCACCTCTTTTCCAATATCTTTGTACAAAACAGTGGGACTCAAGAGAAACTACATATAAAAAAGCAGAGGCAGTCAATTGAATTTAAAAGATTGGATAGAAATTAAGATTGAACTCTGCACTAAAACCATTACTGTACCCAGATTGAATAATTATGTATCTTTGTATCATTTCTTCTTACTGCTCAGCCAGTTGTACATATGAGAGAACCCCACACCGAGAGGGAAGAATGACTCACCATGGATAGGTTTGCTTTGAAAATGGCCAGATTGCACACCATGTTCAGAGGGGTGACAAACTCAGGCAGTGGCTGCAATCTCATGTGGAAAATGACTTACTCTATTCTCTCAGAGAGTTTTCTGATTTTCTTAGGCAGCATCTTCAGGAGAGTGTCATATGTGAAGCATCCCATTGCATCCCATCAGTGAAATAACTTTCTCTGGTGGTGTTCTGAGAGGGACATTGTTAACCAAAATCTCAAAGAAAGGATGTTGTCATTTTTTCTTGGCATGAAAGAAAAACATGGATATTTTGATGTGCCCAGTTACATGCAAGTTCAGCATAGCTAAGGGGAAGATAAGTTTTCAAAGTACTACTGCATTGAGTAAATGAAGTATGATTACAAAGAAAGGAAATTGTATTTTCCAGTGTGGCTTGTTAAAGCCACAGGTTACATCCGGGGTGTGTGTGTAAGTCTATGCATGGGCATTTATGTGTGTATACCCTTTACAAGCATTTTTCCTACCACTTATCATAAAAATGTTCAATGCTTTATAAAACAACCCCCACACATTAATACTATGTTTTTAAACATTGTTCTGCTTGATTTCAAGTTGTTTATAAATGATCATCTAGAAAATAGAATATCTGATAACAGCAAATGAGTACATTTGCATGTTTCATAAAACTATTTGCTATAGACATCAGAAGCTACATCTTTGCACTCTAATTTCTGGAATCTTACACCATCAACATTCCCTTTGAGGAATGACTTACCAAAGCTGTGTTCTTTATGAAAGTTTCATATTCATAAAGTGACGGCTCTCTCTTGGTAGGCCCTACCCCCACTCAACTAAACTGGAAGTCATTTTTTTTGAAGAGAGCCCCACTATTGGAACGAGCTGAACAAGAACTCACATCACACATAAAAAGCTTTTGGAAGAGATCTGAAATTGGCTCTGGGGTGGATATAATTCAAATGCAAATGTATTTCATCAGTGGTTTGTCTTGGATGCCAAATTTTGGGGCAAAAGGAGAACCAACTACTGATTATTTGCTCTTTTCTATCAATGAACAGCATACCAACAATGGAATCAACTTTTTTTTCAAAACAATCTCATAAGAGGGTTGAAGAAAACATTGCAATGTTCCATCCAGCATTACAGAGAGACATTACCAATGATTCCACCTTTAGTATTTTACATTGACTCAGACTTTCAAAAGTAAGAAAAAATATGTTGACTATATATATACTTTAAGGAAATTAAAATATACAGTATACAAAGGGGTAAAATATCCATATTTTATCCTGAATCTGAAAATAATACTATTGAAATTTTTGCTGTTCTTCCTTTTAGTTTGTTTGCTTACCTAGTATTATTTATGTAATTATGATTTAGTAACTTACTTTTTTTCACTTAACAGTAAAAAAAGAACCTCTTATTAAACATATTATTGTTTGCCTAATATTTCATGATGTAGCTATTCTATAATTAATTTTTCCTCAGGGAAATGTTAGACATTGAAGTGCTTAAGTGTTTTTTTGTTTGTTTGTTTTTTGTTTTTGCTTTTTACAATTATTTCCTTATAACAGATTGCCTAGAAGTGGAATTAACAGCTCAAGGGTTAGGAGCATTTGTTAAACCTTTTGATTAACAGTGCAAAATGACCTTACTCCTCATAGTAGTATATACAAGGGCCTGTATCTATAAAGTGTTACTACATTTCTCAGTTCCTTCTAATTAATTACAGTTCCTTTTAATTCCCTACAGAAGTGGTCCAATTGGTCCCCTTGGTCACCACCCCTTGGTCACCACCACCTCAGTCCACCTCCCCACCCAGAGGATGCTTGTCAATGTCTAGAGACATTTTGATTTTCATGACTAGGAAGGTGCTACTGGAATTAGTGGGGAGGGCATAGGGATGCTTGCTAACTATCTTAGATTTTACAAGACAGCTCTCCACAACAAAGAATTATTTGACCTAAAATTTCATGATTCCTTTCTTTATACTCCCAGTTGAAAATTGCTTGTGTCAAAAAAAAAAAAAAAAAGAAGAAGAAGAAAAAGAAAATTACTTGTGTCTTGGTTATTTTTCAATAGTAAAAGGATAGTTGAAAAAAGATGATAGGACATACCTTCCAAGAAAAGAGACATACATGAGAAATGCCTATTTTCCAGAAAACACAAGACATAAAAGTAGACAACCAAGAATATTGGCAAACATTGTCAAATGCTCCCTAACTAGCTCCCTAACTATTTAATAATGCTAGTTAGGGAGAATTTGGGACAAGCTAGCCACATTTGAGAACCACTAGTTTACACTGATCAAAATTCCTTTGTCATATTTAGTGCTCAATAAACAATTGTTGATAAATATATGAATGAGATCAATTATGGTTAATTATCAATTTATTGAGTCATTAATTTCTCTTTTCTTTCTCAAAATAGTAGGAAAAATTAAAATTTGCAATTTCAATTGCAAATTGAATGGAATTCATGCATTTAACTGAAAACAAAGCAATAAAAGTATTTAAAAGAGAAGAAATTATTGTTTCCTAAGTAGTGAAACCACCTGGTATTCCTGATAAAAGGAAAAGTAGCAATAGTAGTAGCAGTAGTAGTAGTAGTAGTAGTTGTTGTTGTTTTTCCATAAAGAAAATGAAATTAAGGAAAATGGGCTTATTCAACTGATGTCATATGTCAGTTTTCATTTGGAGCTAAATAATACCTTCTTCTCATTGAAGGCAGAGTCATTTTTACATTTGTCATTCCACTAGTATCTTTTTCCTCCAGTTCCATCCTCTGCTGTAAATAATTTCCACTGAAAGCAAGGACTGGGTCTAAGATCTATTTGTACTTTCCATGGTACCAAGCACAGTGCTTTCTACAAAGTAAGTATTAGGACAGATGCAATTTAAATGAATAATGTTTCCATTTACCCAGGATCTAATTTCCTTTCTATATCTAATCAGAATCCTTATCTTTCTGCTGCTTTAGATCTCAGTCATCATTAACCAAAATGGAGACTAGCCAAGGCTCTAGATTTATGGTTCTGGGAGTCAACAAGGTGCAAGTCTGTCTGCGCTCCAGCTGGTGTTTTGGATGGATGCTCCATGGAGTTGTTATTTAGAAGCCTGGCAGCATCCTTTGCAAAGTGGGGAGTCACAGTTGGCATTCCTCTTAGAATTTTGTTGCTTAATAGATGATCTCAAAGTGATCATGTGCCACTGTCTGGGCAGCAGTACTGAAGACCAATCTTGCCTCAACAGGCTTTGGTGAGAGTACTTGGCTGACTGACTGTTTTCTTGGATATTCAAGTCAACAAATATTTATTGAGGCTTTACTCTATGCAAGCCACTTGGCTAGGCACAGTAAGAGATAAAGCTATGATGTATGCGGTATCACTGAAGATTTAAAGGAGTTAAAACGTGTGCAAGGATAAGAAGTATATAAATTAACATAAATCAAGACTAAACTCTAATTAGAGCCATGATACCTGTATTGACATGGACTTGTGGAGGCAGAAAGGAGCAGGATCAAGACCAATGAAGGAATCAGAAAAGACTTTATAAAAGAGCTGGCATTTCGTCTGAGCACTGAAGGATAGATGAATTTTTGACACATAAGGAAGGGAGAAGTTCAAGAAGCAACATGAGCAAATTCACAGAGGTTAGGAAGCACAGGACATGTCCAGCGTATAATAATAATAATAATGTGATAGCTAAGATGCATTAAGGTTTTACCACTTCCAAATGTATTCTACTAATAGTTGTATTTTTTCATTGTTAAAAATAAAACCAGAGTCAGCTTACCCATTAGGCACAGTTCTTAGGATCCACAAGTATTTTATGAGCTATTAAAAATGTTTTAATTTCTTTTAAAACCAAAAAAATATATATATAATCCAGAGTGGATTATATTCATCTTTATTCCAGTGCACTTATGAAATACAGTTTTTTGTTTTTCTTTTTTTAATTATTATTATACTTTAAGTTCTAGGGTACATGTGCATAACATGCAGGTTTGTTACATATGTATA
>NW_012109808.1:861582-892712 GCF_000951045.1 Mandrillus leucophaeus | reverse complement strand
ATGGGGTTTTCTAGATGTACAATCATGTCATCTGCAAACGGGGACAATTTGACTTCTTCTTTTCCTAACTGAATACCCTTGATTTCTTTCTCTTGCCTGATTGCCCTAGCCAGAAATTCCAACACTACGTTGAATAGGAGTGGTGAGAGAAGGCATCCCTGTCTTGTGCCAGTTTTCAAGGGAAATTTTCCAGTTTTTGCCCATTCAGTATGATATTGGCTGTGGGTTTGTCATAAATAGCTCTTATTATTTTGAGATACAGTTTTTAATATGGTTTTCATGGTGGAAGAATCCATAAAAGCAAAAGTGCGTAGGGCCCGTGAAAGATATGACATGGCCCTGAATTAAACCATC
The DNA here is from genome assembly GCF_000951045.1 of Mandrillus leucophaeus. Classification (NCBI taxonomy): domain Eukaryota; kingdom Metazoa; phylum Chordata; class Mammalia; order Primates; family Cercopithecidae; genus Mandrillus; species Mandrillus leucophaeus. Next base: position 892,358 of record NW_012109808.1, on the reverse strand, counting down.
TTGACTCTTATTCCTTTGTTTCTACCTACAAGCTATATTCCAAATATTTTGTATTCACTCCATTTCCATTTTGTCAGGCAAAAGCTAACCACCATAATTTCTTATATCTATTAAAGTGTGAACTCTTAACCAGTTCCCTACTTTTGCTTTTGTCCCTCACAATCCATTTTCTATACAATGGCCCAGTGAACTGTGATTATTCCTCTGCTTAAATAGTTCCAGTGGCTTCCTATTGCACTCTAAATAAAATATCTTCTTAGGGAGCCCTGGCTCCTAATCTGAATTCCTCTTGTATTATTTTCACCACTACCATGACAGCATGACATAGCTATGCTAGTCTTTTCTCTGTTCATTGAACCCATTTGCCATGAGGCATGCTAACTTTAGGTTCCTTCTAGGAATACTTAGTAATGTTCCCACTTCCCCTAGTTTTGCATGATTTTATTTCCCAATATTTGGATTTGAGTTCATGTGTGACTTCCTCAGAGTTCTTCCATGACTACAAAATCAAATACCCCCATATGTTACCCCATTGTAATTTTTTAATATAACACTTTTCAATATATAATGTTCAAATGTGTATTTATTTGTGGATTTATTATCTATCTTCCTTTACCAAAAGGTGAGCTTCATGAGAATTCATGAGACAGATCGTGGTATTCTCAGAGTTTAGAAAACAACCAGGCAGATAGTAGACACTGAATATATATATGTGTGTGTGTATATATATTATATATGTGTATAATTATATATATATACAAGTTCTGAAGAAAAGCTACCTGGGTTTAAATTCCAGCTGAGCATAAAAATTAACCCATTTAGGTTTAGTATCAGGTTTTGGAAAAATGAGATAGTAATAGTTCCTACCTTATGCCCTGTGAGGATTTATTGAGATAACAAATGTAAATTCTGCTAGATTGTAAGCTCCATGAAGGCAGGAACCAAATTTATGTTATTCCACACTGAATTTCAATGCCATGTACATAGTAGACATTGAATATATATGTATATATAAATAAAATTATAATTATATATTCATTTATATATATATTTTTTCAAACATACATAAAAATGAATGGAACAGTATAATAACTTGCTATTATTCCTGGCTCAGCTTTAGCAATTACCAGTATATTGCTAATCTTGTTTCATCTACACTGTCCCACTATTTACCCCTTGCTGTTTATTAGGTTTTATTGCTTTATTAAGGTAAAATTAATGTAACAAAAATGCAAAAATGTTAAGTATTAAAAGTACTTAAATTATACAATTCAATGAGTTTTTGTGCATTTATAAAATTGTATAGTCATAACCATGATATAGTTTTAAAACATCTCCCTCACCCAAGTAAGTTCTTTCTTGTCTGTGTGCAGTCAATTCCTGCTGCCTCCTAGCTCCTTTCTCATATTTAGAAAGTTTATTTGTGTTACTTATTTATTGGGAGACTTTACCATAAATAGTGGTCGAATATTGTCAAATGTATTTTTCTGCATCTATTGAGATGATTGTGTTTTTCTTCGTTCTATTAGCATGAATTGATTTTTGATAGCTAAAGCAATCTTTCATTACATAAATAAATACTACTTGGTCATGGTGGAGGGCTGTTTTAATATGTCGCTAGATTTAGTCACTAATTTTTTGAAGGATTTTTTCATTTCTGCTCATGAGGGTTACTGGTCTTTGCTTCTTGTGGGGCTTTTATCAAGGTAACACAGACCTCATAGAATTAGTTGGAAATTGTGCCTTCCTCTTCTACTTTTGAAAAAAAGATTGTTACTGGTTGGTATTATTTCTTCTTAAAATATTTGCTAGAAATTACCAGTGAAGTCAACTGGGTATGGGCTTTTCTTTGTGGAAAGATTTTTAATTTCTGGTTCAATTTCTTTTTGTGTTATATATATGCCTATTCCGATTTTCTATCTTGTGTTGTCAGTTGCAGTTACTTGTATATTTTTAGGAATTTGTCCGTCTCATCTAAGTTAACTATTTGTGCAAACTTTTTCATAGTATTTCATTTTAATCTTTTAAATGTCTGTATTGTTGGTAGCGATGTCTCCTCTTTTCTTCTGTTTTCATTAATGTCTTTTTCTTTCTCAGTCTACGTAAAGGATTGCCAATTTGTTGGTCTTTTCAAACAACTAATGTATTAGAGTTCTCCAAAGAAACAAAACCCATGTGAGACATTTATATATATATATAATGTGTATGTACACACACAAACACACAAGGAAAAAGAGAGAGAGAGAGAGAGAGACACATTATTGAAATTGGCATACACAATCATGAAGGCTGAGAAATCCTGTGATGTGCTATCTGCAAGCTGGAGAGGAGAACCAGGAAAACCAGTGGCACAATTTAGTCGAATTTTAAAGGCCTGAGGACCAGGAGAGCTTGTGGTGCAATTCCCAGTCTGAAGCTAAAGTCCTCAGAACTGGTGTGGAGGCTGCTGGTGTAAGTCCCCAAATCTAAACACCTGAAACCAGGACCTCTGATGTCTGAGAGCAGGGGAAGATGAATATCTCAGCTCCAGAACAGAGAATTTGCCCTTCCTCTGCTTTTTTGTACTATTTGAGCCTTTAATGAATTGGATGATGTTCTCCCACGTTAGTGAGGGTGATCTTTACTCATTCTACTGATCCAAATGCTAATTTCTTCCAAAACACCTTCATAGACACACTTAGAAATAGTATTTTACTGGCTATGTAGGCATCCCTTAGCCCAGTCAAATTGATACATAAAACTAACCATCAGAACTAACCTTTACTCGTTGTTATACATTGCTTAACATAGAATTCTTAGTTGGCATTTTTTTGGTAATTTGAATATGTCATGTCATTGCCTTCTTGACTCCATCATTTCTGATGAAAAGTCATTTAATTGTATTTTTGTCTCCTGTATGTGATGAGTTGTTTTTCATACTACTCAGGGAATGGATACAATAGATTTCTAGACTTTCGTCAAGTGGTACTGATGCTGCCAGGTCCAATTTTCTCAGACCTGAGGAGCCAAGAAAGCCAGAAAGACTAGCTCTGGCTAAAAATGAATTGTGTTGCCAGCCCATGAAGGCAGCTGGGCCCACTCTGTGGGGGAAGAGGGTGACGGGTAGATGTCTAAGATTTAACTGATCTACCCCTGAAACTTGGAGAAAAACAAGTATTCTCTACTCCCTAACCTTGCTTTGCCTTTCCTTGTGTCTTATCACAAACAGATTCATTTCAAGACTCATCACTAATCTGAAGATTTCAAATAAAGAAGCACAGTTCTGTGTTGATAGATTGAAAAAATATGTAGATATCTTTAAGAGGCATTTGTCTCTTTTTTTTTTTTTTTTTGCTTTCTTATGATGTGTTTAGGTGTAAAATTTCTGAGTTTATGTAATTTGGGGTTTGTTGAAAATTTTACATCTTTAAATATTTGTATCAAATTTGGAAATATTTTAACATTATTTATACAAATATGTATTTCTGCTTTCTTATTTCCTCTTTTAGGACTTCTAGGAGACATATATGCCTCATGTTTTCTTACAAGTTTCTTAGGTTCTGTTCATATTTCTTTATTTTATTTTTCTCTCTGTTCTTCATGTTTGATAAATTCTAATAACATGTCTTTAAATTTACTCATTTTTCTGTCATCTCACATTTACTCTTTAGCACCTCTAGTAAGTTTTAAATTTCTATTCTTTTACTTATCACCCCCAAATTTCCATATTTTAAATAATTTCTATGAATTTATCACAATAACCTATTTGTTGAATTATTGTCATTATACTTTCTTGTAATTCTTTATACAGAATTTCTTTAGATATTTTAACATATATATGTAACAACTCCTTTGAAGTATTTATCTACTAAGTCCAAAATGTGGGCCCCCCTCAGAAACAGTTTCTATCTGTTACTATTTTTTTTAATGAGACACACTTTGTTTCCTTCCATATCTCATTTATTTGTGTGTTAAAAATTACATATTTTAGATAACATATTGCAGCAAATCTGTATTATAATTTATCCCTAAAGTTGTTGCTTCTGCCTGTTTAGTAACTTGCCTGGACTGTGTCTCTGGAATTTGATTATGCTTAGTGGATACTGGTGTTTCTGCTTGGTATACAAACATACACACAACACACATACACATTTGCACACACACACACACACACACACACATTTAATTCTTGTTTTTTTATTATTATTATTCTTCTTATTTTAAGCCTGGTTACCTAAGAGTCACCTCTCTCTGCATAGCTTAGTAGTCAGTCAATGATTGGTCAGAGATTGTGTTCAAAGACCTCAAGCCAATAAAGCTTCCACCCTATACTGGCAGATATGTTTGTATATTGGGGAATACATTCAAATTTCAGGCAGTTTTTAAATCAGCCCAGCTTTTAGGTTTTTTGGCTTCTCTTCTATGAAGTTATGCATATCAAGATAAAGCAGGGGTGTATGGATAGATAGCTTAGGCTCTCTCCCATCTCTTTCATGCAGGTGTGTGAAGAGCTTGTTAAATAACCCTATGAATACCTTATTTGGAGTATCTCTTTGTAAAATTTCTGGCTAGGTTCCTGGTCCATTGTTTGCCCCAGGCAGAAGTACAATCTCAGGCTAACTTAGCTCTGGTCTTCACAATGTGTTTGCCACTGAGATCACAACAGTTCAGACAATGCCACTCGTGAGTCCTTTCTGTGCTCCGACCCCGATCAAGGCATCCCTCTCCACATTGCCCTGTACTGGCAGAATAAGTGTGCAAATTGAGCTGAGGTGAGGGTTGGAAGTAGCCCATGGGAGAAATGTTGCACTCTCCCTGTTCTAATCCATAGCCTATAGTTTTCTTTTTCTTTTCTTGAAAAACACTCACCTCTCAACTTGGTGTATTCTTTTAGTCAATTTCCGTAATTCTATATTGTTTCCAGTTTTACAGTTATTTTGTAGGGAGACAATTTGCTGAGCTTTTTATTCTTTTATCTCCAGTTTCTCTCTAGATGCTTATATGCTTTCCCCTCCCATTTTGAATCATTGCCTGTATGAGCCCCTTCGACTGACTAAAGTGTGTCATAGCCTTGAAATTTGTGCTTGAATGAACAAAATGTGTAATCATATATATGGAGTTAAAACTTCAGGAGAAATGTTTTTAAGAGGTAGATAGTTGCATGGAACTCATTAGCAAAGTACAACATATCAGTGTACATTTCCATATGCACTCATGACCACCTAGGTTTCACTAATTTCCCCTTAATTTTATTTTAATTTATATAGAATGATAAAAAATTGAGTGAACAAAAAGATTAAATAACATTTGCCTACTTGTCAATTGTTTTTGTTATGGTTGTTAGAGGAAGTCTCACTCTGTCACCCAGGCTGGAGTGCAGTGGCATGATCTCAGCTCACTGCAATCTCTGCCTCCCAGGTTCAAGCATTCTCTCACCTCAGCCTCCCACCTCAGCCTCCCAAGTAGCTGGGACTACAGGTATGGGCTACAAGTCTGGATTTTTCTTTTTTTTTTTCTTTTTTTAGTAGAGACGGGGTTTTGGCATGTTGGCCAGGCTGGTCTCGAACTCCTGAACTCAGGTGATCCATCTACCTCGGCCTCCCAAAGTACTGGGATTACAGTTGTGAGTTACTGCTCCTGGCGCCTACTTGTCTATTATATTTTTTCAGTTTTATGTGACAACTATGCTGGATTACCTGGAAGTGTTCCAGTGCTAGTACTAAGAATTCTACCTTCTGGGAAAGCTCTCAGTTCCAGGAAGATTGGGAAAGGTTGATTGTTATCATTATTCCTCTGTGGAACCCTATATTCCAGCTGCAGCAAATCTCTAAAGTTACCTCTCTTTCAAAGCCAGGCTGGCAAACATGCTGCGCTCTTCTAGTAACAGCCTTCAATTCCCCCACAAAACCCATTTTCGGAAAAATGGTATAGATTATTTTAGAACTAATTCAGGTATCATTGTCTCCAGATAGCATACCAAAATCTCTGCTTTGTCTCTATTTTTTAGCACCCAGAATGTCTTTTATAAAATCACTGACAACAATGTATTAGTGTTATTTGCTTACTTGTCACTTGTTTCAGTCAGTTATTTGCTGACAAGCTGTTGCATAACAACCACAACATCTTAGTAGCATGCAAAAACAAGACTCATTTCTTGATAAGCATTTGCTGGTTGACTGGGTTCAGTTGATTTAAGGTCAGGTCTGGGGCCAAGGAACTACCTTTGCATGTGATGGAAAAAACGGGACCACTCAATCACGTAAGCAATTTCAGTCCTTTGCTTGTGTTATGTTTGCAAATATTTCATTGGCCAAAGCAAGTCACATGGCCATACCCAATATTTATAGAGTGGAGAAATATATCATGCCTTTAGCCTGAGGATCAGAAAAGTTACATGGCAGAGGGTTGTGTACAAAATTCCTGATGTATTGGATAAAGTAGTGCAAACTTCCACTGCTGTTTTTCCCAAGTTAGCCTCAGTACAGAGACTATGCTCTGTGCCTAGGTTATAGAGCTAGCTAAGGAATTTAGTGGAAATGTGACCTTGGGCAAGTTTCTTTACATCTTTGTATCTATATTTTCTCATCTGTAATGTGTGGATAAGATCAATATCTATTTCTTTGGATTGTTGAGAATATTAAATATGATTATTTAGGAGAAGTTCTTAACACTGGACCTGGCATAAAGCCTTACACCTCCTGGCATGCAATAGGAAGCAAGTAAATGTTTGTTGAAAGAGTAAAGGAATGTGTGAAATGGAAAAGGGGGATCTTGGAAACATAAACATGAATATTTTAAGTTTTTGGGAGAATATGAAAGACAGACTTGGAATTGGGAAGGTCAACTTGGAAAGTGAACTAAAGCTTAGTTGAGGTGAAAGAAAACACATTGAATGTGTCCTTGGATAGAATCAACATATAAAATGAAGAATATGTTCTTTTAGAAAAGAAATCTCAGCAATACAACCAAGACAATGGTCATTGGAATGATCAATAAAAACAAGGATTCACTCTTCCTAAATGTTCAATTGACCAAGAGTTTGAAAAATTACAGTAATCTGAGGGTTAAAGCTATAATTGAGTAAATGTAGTTATTTAAGGAAGGAGATAAAAATAACTCGTGTCGTTATCATAAGCTGTTATTGCTATTGTTAATATTAAAAGATATCACAGTATGTAATATAAAGCAGTCATTTACAAAAATGTAATTTGGTAAATGTAACTATATTTTAAAATAGTAAGCAGCAAATGGTAATACCAAAATGTAACTATGTTTAAAAAATTTCATTGCATTTTTATTAATACACAAATAACTATTTTATTTTTACCACATTTCTCAAAAGGAATCTTGGTTCTTTCAAAAACCTTTTGGTTTAACAAATTAACAAGTACACTATTTCTCAATGTTTTATCATCACTTTTTGATTTCTATAATTTATGTTGTAATATAAAACATAATAGAGATCCTGATCTTATAATTGTCCAGTTTATTAATTATGCACATTGGTAAAGTAAAACAGATGGGTTAGAAATGATTTGTTTAGTGCAGTTTATCTTAAAGTAGATAACCTTCCTGAATGCATTTTATTTTATTTTATTATTATTATTATTTTTTGAGACGGAGTCTTGCTCTGTCACCCAGGCCACAGTGCAGTGGCGCATTGTCGGCTCACTGCAAGCTCGGCCTCCCGGGTTTACGCCATTCTCCTGCCTCAACCTCCCGAGTAGCTGGGACTACAGGCGCCCGCCACTACGCCCGGCTAGTTTTTTGTATTTTTAGTAGAGACAGGGTTTCACCGTGTTAGCCAGGATGGTCTCGATCTGCTGACCTTGTGATCCGCCCGCCTCGGCCTCCCAAAGTGCTGGGATTACAGGCATGAGCCACCGCACCTGGCCTGAAAGCATTTTAAAGTTTCCAAACGTTTTGTTTGTTTTAGTAAAATGCTATTTTCATTGTTAATTGAACTTAATCAAATTATGGTTAAAGAATATAGTCTGTAATTGTTGGAATGTATTAGACCTTAATTGTTAGTAAATATTTTATGAATACCTGAAAATAATGTATGGTTTATTTATTGGATGTAAGTTCTATTAAAATTTCTATTGGGTAATATCATTAATTGTATTATTTAAATTTACTGTACTTACCAATTTTTGTTATCTTCATAGACTGGTTTCTGAGAGAAGAGTGTTACAAGAGTGTAGTCCCCTACGAATTGCAGATTTGCTAATTCCTGTTTGCAATTATGTCAATGTTTGCATTGTATATTTTAATTTTAAATCAATAAGTGCATCTAAATTCGTGATAACCAAATCATCTTGGTGGATTTTTCCCCTATCACTATTACTGATTTACACCAAGAATTCTAATTTGTCTGCTATTAATACAGCTTTGCTTTGGTTAGTACTTTCTTGGTGTGACTTCATATCCATGTGATTTTAACTTGTCTGTGTGACTGGTTTTTAAAAAAATTATTGAGATATATTTTGTAAATTCCATTTGGATGCTTTGTTTTCTACCCTGCAAATTAACATATATCATGACCACTAATACATTTGCAAATATTTCTACCATCTTAACTCAATCATGCTACTTATAATTTTCTTTCCTTTTGTTTTTGTCTTTGCCTGTTTTCTCTTTGAATGATAATTTTAAAAATATTTCCAAAATTTTTATCTACTGAATTGGGAGCTATAGTGTTATATTAGTGTATATATTATATATTACTATTGTATTATAGTTACCTTAATTTTTCATATGCATATGATGTTATTTTCCAAGACATGAAAAGAAACTTTTCTCTCTTTAATGTTACATGGACATTCCTTTACCATCTTGTTAATAATGTCTACAGTTTTTGTTTTTTACTATTACTCATTTCTGAAGTGAATCTAAGGAATGATATTTTATTCAATTCTGGAAAATTCTCTGGCAAATGCTCTGATCCCTTTAAATACAGCTTCTCACTCATTTCTTTGGAGATTCTTGAGCAAGCTCCTTCATCTGTTTTTTGTGACTTTATAAATATATGTTTATATATTTATCTGTTACTTTTTGACCTAAATTCTGAGTGAATTCTTTTAAGCTATATTCTACCCCAGTAATTTTCAGAGACTGAAAATCAGCAATTCTGCTAATCAACTGTAAATAATATTTCTATTACCACATGGCAAGGAAAGTAAGCACCTTTTCTATACAAGGTCAGAGTACAACAGTAATAATGGGTGAAAATGTTTTTTTTTTCTAAGTTAATGTTAGCCTGGTGCTGTTGATAGCCTAGTACTGCTTGGTTCCTCCCACCTTGTGAATAAAGAAATTCTGACATATCCAAATACTGAATCCATAGCTCCTGCTTCTTATTAACAGTCTCTAATTCACAAGTCTTCCCCACTCTCCTAATCCCTTTTTAGAATAATCCAATCTATACCCAAACATATCCTCAAATCCCCTTCCTGAAGTTCTCCTAAGGTTCTTCCAGGATCTATTCTCCCTTGTTGTATCAAACTGGATAAACCTGAGTTTATTTGTGTGTTTCTTTAAAAACTTGTTTGTTTGTTTTATTTATTTTAAATTTACATTACAATTATGTGTATCCTATACAACATAGCTTATATACCCTGTGCAGTGGTTAAATGCAGTTAATTAACAAATAAATATATTACTTCACATAGTTATAATTTTGTGGTGAGAATACATAATATATCCATGCTCAGCATTTGTAAAGAATACAATTTATCATCATTAACTATAGCCACCATGCTGTGTAATAAATCTCTTGATCTTATTCCTCCTATGTAACTATAAATATATATACTTTTACCAGTATCTTCCTATCCACCCCAGCCTCCGGTAACCACCATTCTACTTTCTACTTTTATGAGATCAACATTTTTTGATTCCACATATAAGTGAGATCACGTAGTATGTATCTAATTGTGTCTGGCTTGTTTTATTTAACACAATGTTCTCTAGGTTCATCCATATTGTCACAAATGACAGGATTTCCTTCTTCTTTATGACTAAATACTATCACATTTTGCATATATGCCACATTTTCTTTATCCATTCATCTATTGATGGACACTTAGGTTGATTCCATTTCTTGGCTTTTGTGACCAGTGCTGCAATAAACATGAGAATGCAATAATCTTCAAAGACTAATTTCATTTTCTTTGGATACATACCCAGTAGTGGGATTGATGGATCATATGGTAGTTCTACTTTAAATTTTTATAATGACTATACTAATCTGCATTTCCACCAACAGTGTGTGAGGGTTTCCTTTTTCTCTACATTCTTGCTAACACTTGTCATCTTTTGTTGTTTTAGTAGTAACCATTTTAACAGGAGTAAGGTGATATCTCTTGTGGTTTTGATTTGCATTTCACTGATCATTACTGATGTTGAACATTTTTTTCACATAACTATTGGCCATTTGTATGTCTTCTTTTGAGAAATGTCTATTTAGGTCTTTTGCCCATTTTAAAAATTGGATTATTTCTTGCTATTGAGCTTTTTAAGTTCTTTATATATTTTTTGGGTGTAATCCCTTATCATATTTATAGTTTGCAAATATTTTCTCACATTCTGTAGGTTGTCCTTTCATTCTGTTGATTATTTCCTTTGCCATGCAGAAGCGTTTTAGTTTGATGTAATCCCAGTTATCTATTTTTGCTGTTCTAGCCTGTGCTTTTGAGGTCATATACAAAAAAATTGTGTCTAGATCAATGTCGTGGAGTTTTCCCCTATGTTTTTTCCTAGAACTTCATAGTTTTGGTCTTACATTTAAGTCTTTAATATATTTAATATATTGTGAGTTGGTTTTTGCATATGGTGACAAGGGTCTAAGTTTACTCTTCTGTATGTGGATATCCAGTTTGTTGAAGAGATTGCTTATTTCCTATTGTGTGTTCTTGGAATCTTTGTTAAGAATCAATTAGATGTAAGGGCATGGATTTATTTCTGGGTTCTCTTTTCTGTTTCATGGTCTGTATGTCTGTTGTTATGCTGTACCATGCTGTTTTGGTTACTATAGCTTTGTGGTATATTTTGAAGTTATAGTATGATGCCTCCAGCTTTATTCTTTTTGATCAAATTACTTTGGCTACTTGGGTTTTCTGGTTCCATATAAATTTTGGGTTTGTTTTTTCTGTTTCTGTGAAAAATGTTATGGTGTTTTGATAAGAGATTTCATTGAATCTGTTGATCACTTTGATATCAGAGACATTTTAGCAATATGAATTCTTCCAATCTGTAAACATGGAATGTTTTTCCATTTATTTGTGTTTTTAACTTTTTTCATTAATATTTTATAGTTTTCAGTATACAGATCTTTCACCTCTTTGGTTAAATTTGTTCCTATGTATTTTATTTATTTATTTATTTATTTATTTATTTATTTATTTATTTATTTATTTATTGTGGCTTGATATGACTTGACTGTGTCCCCATCCAAATCTCATCTTGAATTGTAGTTCCCATAATCTTCACATGTCATGGGAGGGACCTGGTAAGAGGTAACTTAATCATGGGGCAGTTATCTTCATGCTGTCCTCATGATAGTTCTCACAAGAGCTGATGGTTTTATTAGAGGTTTTCCCCCCAGTTTGCTCAGTACTTCTCCTTGTTGCCACCGTGTGAAGAAGGACACGTTTGCTTTTCCTTCTGCCATGATTGTAAGTTTCCTGAGGCCTCCCCAGCTATACTGAATTGTGAGTCAACTAAATCTTTTTCCTTTATAAATTACCCAGCCTCAGGCAGTTCTTTATAGTAGTTTGAAAATGGACTAATAAATACACAGCAAACATAAATGAATGCACACAAATCTCAAACCTTCACCATAACTAGAAGACAAAGAAACACAGACTTCAAATTACAGAAGAAAAACTTCTATAAATAAAAAAGAAGAAAACAATAATTTGGGGGATAACTAATTCTTCATCTTCTACTACAAGGCTTTGTGGAGATCAAAAGGAAAGAGTAGAAGTACACAGAGGAGAGAAGATTAAGGAAAAATTATATTAGAAAGACAAAGTTTTCATAAGTACAAAAATACTGAGAAACAATCCTCGTAAACCTGATGTAAAAGTTTGTAGTGTCCTGGAACAGAGTTTGCTTCTTGGGGAGAAGAGAATAAAGAGAAAGGGGTAATTTTTTACTTCTGGCAATGATGAAATAACAGGGAACAAACTTACACTTCCTCTATAAACAACCAGAAAAATGAACAAAAGTATATGAACCAATTATTTTCAGATAGTGAACCACTTGCAGCACAGGACAGGGACCCCTGAGAGTAGGAAAATAAAGGTGGACCCTAAGATTAGTCTGACTCCCTAACTGGAGGCACATTTTAGAACACGGTGTGAAGAGGAGAATCCTAAGCAGGATAGTACATTGAGTTAAGGTAAATCAGACACAGGTCATGGAGGCAGAGGTTTTAGGGCATATGTCCAGAGAAGAGGGAGCTATTATTATTACTACTACTGCTACTGCTACTACTACATACATGCACATGCACACACACACACACACACACAGCTTCCAAAATCTATATAAATCTTGGGTATTTAGTGATGCTTAATCTCTACATGTGTAAAATAAAATTCCATGGGGCTGAAGAGAGAATCACTTTTATGGAGCAATAAATTGAAATATTCCTAGAGTGTACAGAGAGTGCGGGAAATGTTTAGGCTCTAACCATCTAGAATTTAGGGTTTTCACTGGTTAACTAAACAATGGATAGAGACCCTAGAAGGGGCAAATTTAGTAGTAGGGCTAAACAACTCTGAGAGGAAAGGCTACTCTAGACCTTCTGTAACAAATCTTAAAATCAAGCCACAAAAATTCCAGTTAATTCACAAGTAAAGTCCAGCAAACTTTAAAGGAAAACAATAAAATCAGACACTGAAAAACATACAAATCACAAGGTCCAGCATCTAATAAAAACATTTCTAGAATGTTTTTACTAGAACATGTCAGGAATTGAGAAAATATGACTCACAATCAGAAGAAAACAAATTAGTAGAAATGGACATAAAAATGAGATGATGGAATTAGCAGAAAAGGGACTTAGATATATATAACATTTTCAATGATTTAATTAAAAATATGAGCATAATGAGGAGAGAATTAAGAGATATAAAAACAACAAAAGAATCATTTATTTATGAAATACAGTATCTGAAATTTTAAAAATTCACTGGACAGTATTTACAGCAGAACCGACACTGCAGAAGTAAAGATTATTTGACTTAGCTATACAGCCATAGAAACTATCCTAACTAAATGGAGCATAGAGAAAATATTTTAAAACATGAATAGAGACTCAGTATCCTGAGAAAATATAAAGTGACGTAGCATATCTATAATTGGAAAATAAGAACTGCAGCAAGGAACATGGTAATTAAATTAGTGAAAACCATTAATAAGGTGATGAATCTTAAAAACAGCAAGAACCACCCCCCAACATTATTTGGTGAGACAAAAGGTAAGAATTACTGCAGACTTTGTATTAAAAGCCATGGAAGCCAAAAACAGTGGAATATCACTTCTGTAGTATTCCTGACAAGAGGGCATAACCCAAATCTAACTTTGAGGAAACATCAGACATCCATAAATTGAGGGACATCTGCAAAATTTTTATGTCATTAGAGATGAAAAAGACTGATTTAAGATATGAAGGTTACGTGACAACTAAATGAAATATGTGGTCCTAAAGCATATTTATTCTTCTTTATTTGCTGTAAAGAATAATATTGGGACAATGAACAAAATTTGAGTAAGTTTTATAGATTATAGAATAGTGTTGTATCTTTATTATTTCCCTGATTTTTATTATTTTATTGTGGTTATAAAAATATAAGTATTTAGGGGTAAATAGATATAATTTCTGTAGCTTTCTCTTACATGATTCACAAAAAATATTAAGATATATTTACATATCTAGAGGAAGTTGTGTATCAAATATATACTTCCTCTAGATATGTAAATATATCTTATCTATCTATCTATCTATCTATCTATATAGCCTCCTCTAGATAGTTGTATAACAACTTCCTCTGGATATGTAAATATATATCCTCTAGATATGTGTGGGAGTTTATTAAGGAATGTTAACTCACGCAGTCACAAGGTCCCACAATAGGCCATCTGCTAGCTGAGGAGCAAGGAAGCCAATCCCAGTCCCAAAGCTGAAGAACTTGGAGTCCCATGTTCAAGGTCAGGAAGCATCTAGCACGGCAGAAAGACATAGGCTGGGAGGCTAAGCCATTCTAGCCTTTTCACGTTTTTCTGCCTGTTTTATATTCTAGCCACACTGGCAGCTGATTGTATGGTGCCCGTCCAGATTAAGGGTGGGTCTGCCTTTCCCAGCCCACTGACTCAAATGTTAATCTCCTTTGGCAACACCCTCACAGCTACACTCAGGAGCAATACTTTCCATCCTTCAGTCCACTCAGGTGGACACTCAGTATTAACCATTACAGCAGCCACCCACCCACCCAACCCAAACTACACTTTGGCATGTGAAGAGATCTACCTTTCCTTGGTCTTAAGCAGTGAGTCTGCTCCCTTCCATCTCCCAACTGTTGTTGAAACTTTGTAGTCAATAGGTCTCTGCAAGAGCCAGCTCTCTGAGTGACCTAGTCTGCTTTTAAGTTCAGATCTCTGTAGCTTTGAGCTTCAGCACCACTGGTGGGCTTGGATTTTGGTACACATGGTTATTTACAATGTTCTCACCATAACTATGTCTCATTGCTTTTCTCTTTATAGGTTTTAAATGTCACTGCTAGAAGTGTATTGAAGCCTGAAATTATGGAACCCTTTTGACCAAAAGTTTTATTTGGTAGGTTTAACAAAAGTTATAATCACTTTGGGCTATTATTGATAATATTTTTCATATAATTAATTCTATGCAGAATTTTGATCTTTTAATATCATTTCTATTTTTTTTTTTATTTCAATAGCTTCTGGGGTACACGTGGTTTCTTGTTACATGGATGGATTCTATAGTGGTGAATTCTGAGATTTTCTGTCACCTGAGCAGTATATACCATACCCAATATGTAGTCTTTTATCCATCACCCTCTCTCCCAATCTTCACCCACACAGGGAGTCTCCAAAATCCATTATATCACTCTGTAATCTCTTTGTGACCTCATAGCTTTAGCTCCCACTTATTAGTGAGAATATATGGTATTTTGTTTTACATTCATGAGTTACTTCACTTAGAATAATGGTCTCTAACACCATCCAAGTTGCTGTGAAAGACCATTATTTCATTCCTTTTTATGGCTGAGTAGTATTCGATGGTGTATATATACCACATTTTCATTATCTACTTTTTGATTGATGAGCACTTGGGTTTGTTCTGTATCTTTGCAATTGTTAATTGCGCTGCTATAAACATGCATGTGTATGTGTCTTTTTCACAGAATGACTTATTTTCCTTTGAATAGATATCCAGTAGTGGGATTGCTGGGTTGAATGGTAGATTTACTTTTCGTTCTTTAAGGAATCTCCATACTGTTTTCCATAGAGGTTGTACTGATTTACATTTCCAGCAGAAGTGTAAAAGTGTTCTCTTTTCACCACAACCGTGTCAATATCTATTGTTTTTTGACTTTTAAATTATGGTCATTCTTGTAGAAGAAAGGTGGAGTATCCCATTGTGGTTTTAATTTGCATTTTCTTGATAATTAGTGATGTTGAGCATTTTTTTCATACATTGGTTGGCTGCTTGTTCATCTTGTTTTGAGAACTATCTATTCATATCCTTACCCACTTATTGATGGGATTATTTGACTTTTTCTTGATGATTTGTTTGAGTTCCTTGTAGATTCCAGATAATAGTCCTTTGTCAGATGCATGGTTTGCAAATATTTTCTCCTACTCTGTGGGTTGTCTGTTTACTCTGCTGATTATTTCTTTTGCTGTGCAGAAGCTTTTTAGTTTAATTAGCTTCTATTTACTTATTTTTGTTCTTGTTGCATTTGCTTTTGGTGTCTTAGTCATGAATTATTTGCCTAGGCCAATATCCAGAAGGGTTTTTCCAATGTTATCTTCTAGAATTTTTAGGGTTTCAGGTCTTAAATTAGGTATTTGATTCATCTTGAGTTTATTTTTGTTTAAAGTGAGAGATGGGGATCCAGCTTTATTTGGAAATCCAGATTCAGTAAGTTTACTTGTTCAGCAGGGTAGTCCATTCACTCAGGATGTTATAGAATCTGTGATTATTGCAGTGACCATGAGATGACTAATGGAAAAAAATAATAGGAGAAAATAGTTTATGTATACATAATGCTTGATTTGAAAAACTGGTACTAACCCATCTGAAACACATGCAATATTCACCCAACAAATATTTTGAGTGCTCACTATATGTAAAGCAGAGTCTGGACATACAATAATGAATCATACTTACCATAGTTTTCAGGACCTTACTGTCTAAAAGGAAAGATAAGCCATCAATAAATAAAAAATATAGATACAAACAAAAATGGCTGTAAGAGTTCAAAGGAATGAGAAATAAAATCTAGCTGTAAGGGATTAAATAAGCCTTTTAGAAACAAGTGTTTTTTTAGCTAGATCTTGAAAAATGAGATCTTTGTAACTACTTAAGGTAGGGGCTAGAGTTTAGACTTGGATCAGCTCTAATTAATGAAAGAACAGCAATAATAAAGAAATGTCTCCATTTCAAACAGAGAGGTTATCATTTCCTAAAAAACGACACATTTGACTACTTGATATATTCATAGTGGCTAGTTCTTTTCCCATCTACAGCATCCTTTCCACTTAACATCTGTTACTTTCTAACTCACTCATAACTCTTTTATCTGTTTAACCTTAGACTTTCTCTCATTTTTTTCAAAACGCTAGTTGGTCTCTTGATTAACCTTGGTTATGAAAAAATTAGTGATCATCTATGAGCAAGTCCCAGCTGCAGGGGGAGAATTGTAGCAATCTATAGTTATCATTTTTAATGTTTATCAAGCACTTTTTAATAAAAAAGAAGACCCTGTTAAAATGTTTCTTGTCTATCAAAGAGACAATGCAATTGTTTTGCTTTTATTTCGGCATTACCTCCTCTGTAATGCTACTTCTTTATGCCTTTGGCAATGTGGCATAGTGGACATGTATTTTGGAATTCTGTTCATTGGAATACAAATCCTGGTTTTGCTGCTTACTGGCTGTATGGCTTCATTGCACATCCTCCATCTCATGTTCCCTTGATTGGCAAGAATGGAGCTAATCCTATAAACCTTTCAGGTTTGTGGAGACAGTGAAACAAGTTACGTGAGTCAAGGTGTCCAACTAGTTTCATAGGGGTTAATCAATAAATGCTATTTTCCCTTCTTTCTTGCTGTCTTTAATCATGTTCTTCCCTCATCCTTGTATACTCTCCTTTTCTTCCTCATTGTCTTTCTTTATTAAAGTCCAACTCATCATGCAAGTTCAATTCCATCTTCTGTGGATCCTTCCCTAAATGCCCTACAGTGATAATTACTTGAACTTTGTTTTGTGCTCCAACAACATGTTGACTAAATTTCCATGTAGCACATAGCATGGAGTTCAATTGCTCAGGGCATCAGCTGAAAGAACCCAATTCAAGGTGCTTGGCAATGGTGCTATTGCATCATTTATATTAAACAGGCAATGAATGCAACCAAGCCTGGAGGAATCTTGGAAAATATGTGTGAATTGATTTAAAAGTTCCTGTTCATGACTGAGATGTGATTCTTATTATTTAAGAGGTCAAGCAAGAAGCTGGTGATACCAATAACAGGAGTGACTTTGGAGCATTCATTTCAGTCACAAATTTATTACCCTTTAATGCTGGGTAATAAAGAGTTAAAAAAAAAAACCACCCAAACTCATATATATAGAACCGGACTTTATGAGAAGCCCAGTTCTGGGACTCTTGAGAGTAGTTTTGACAATATACACCTTCTGTGTTATGTGTTATCTTTAGAATCTAATGTTATAAGACATGTCTTCTTTGTATTTCATTCCTTCATATTTATCACTTTTAAAAACTACATTGTAACCTCTTGAGGATCAGAATCATATTATACATGGAACATAAAGCATGTATGATTAATATTTAGAAAAATTAAAATTGAAATTGGATCTGTAGAAATAAAGCAATAGAGGAAGAAGGCAGAAATAAGTCACAAAGTTCTCTTTCTGAACAATAATAGCAAATCTTTATTAATTGCTTTACGTACACTATTCTTTTAATTCTTAAAACTATGCTATTTGATGAAAACAGTTATAATCTCCAATATACAAAGGCAGAAACTAAGATTTAGAGAGAACTCAAGTCACTTGCCTGAGGTTACACTTAAGCAAGTGGCAAAGACACGATTCAAATGTAAATCTAAGGTTGAATCCAGAGTGAATGTGAATCCAACTACCTTACCTTCCAGAAGTTCTTTTTCCCTTTCTTCACTTTCCAATCTAGTAGACTAGAGGATTCTTCCTGCACACTAACAGGTCAATCTGCAATAATTATTTTCTTTTACTGTTCATTAAAGTAAGTTAAATAATGTAGACATGGACCTACTGAAATTTGAAAGACAGCCTATATGAGGCACAATTGTTCTCTTCATTAAGGTTGGAAAAAGCATGTTGTCTGGAGGAATAAAGCATATCTAAAGACGTGCATAGGACCCTGCTTAGGTGTTTCTGCTGTTAGTCTCACTAAAGAGAGTTAGGGAAGAATCAACCAAGATCTGATTTTGTTTCCTTTATGGATTTATGAAGATAACTCTTTTTTTTAACTGCAAGATTGCCTCTACTTTCAACATTTTATGATTCACATAGCTTGATGCTATGTTCGTGCTGATGGGGTAAAAGCATGAAGATTTCAAGAACAAACATTTTTGACAATGGCTTTTCTGGCAGAATAAGCACAGTGTTCACTGTGCCTGTAACATCTAAATAGATATGTAGAATATGCCTTTGTGAAGAAGACCGACACGGTGCTCCGCCCTGAGAAAGATGAGAGAGGGAAAGAGAAGACCAAGAGAACCTGGCTCCTTTGGAAACAACTTCTTAGAAGTTTTTGCCCAGGAAAATGTTGGCTTTGACTGCTCTCTAGTGGTGGGCAGTGTTCACTGTCAGCAATTCCTTCCACAGGAATCCCAAGCTGAAGGAAGAGGTGGCAAAATTCAAGCTTTTGCTTGGACACGTAGAGCTGAGTCACAAAGGAACACACACGCGGGTGTACACACACACACAGACCCCAGGCCTGGGGGTGGAGGTAGAACAACTTTCACTGAGCAGGAAAATGATAATAGAGATAAGAAGATGAAGTCTTCTATGGAAGCTGGAGAAAAATTTGAGAGGATGAAGAATTCCATATTCGGAGCCGTAGACCTCTCACGGCTGTGCTCACTTTCTTCTTTCCATAATGGTAGTTTCCAAAACTGGAATTGTGCTGGCTCCAGAGTTTTAGCTGGTGCCTGAGAGGTGACTTCTAGAACAACTCTACAGAGGATGAAGAAGAGGAAGGAGACATACCTCTTGCTTTCAGGTGCCCTCACCTTTTCTGGAGGAAATATGTAGGTCTGTTTTATTTTTTTTCTCTACCCTACATTACTCAACAAAAGAGGGGAGAGTACCGCTTTGGGAGAGATGGAGAGAGCCTCTGTTGTCACTCATCCCAGTTTTCCCTAAATCATGTTTTATAGATGACTCAACTGATATTGTGAGCTTTATATGCATTTAGGGAAAAGATAAGCAAAATCAGTTTTGGAGTTTTCGTTTTGTTTTTGGTCCACAGTTAACGTACATCCTGTGTTTGGTCCTGCTTCTGCACCAATTTTCTATGAAAGCGTATGTAATTTACATTACCCCTTTAGGTCTCAGGGACTACATCTATATAACGGTGGTGTCAGTGGTCAGAGGTTGAGAGGTTGGTTGATGTTCTGGACTTCTTTTATCTCTGATATGCCCTGAATATTATGATTCACTGACTCATAGAAGAGAACCTAAGAAAATATCCTGGGTTACGTAAGAAACCATTTGAGTCCTGGCCAGCTAAGCAGCAGTTCACACAGAGAGAAATACTCAAAATAGAAAGATACCAGGCAAGTGACATATTGGTGACCAGAAGGCACTTCCTTTCAGAGGAGAAGGCAATAAGATCGTAGCCTTGCACAGAACAAGGATTCCACAAAAAAATTCCCGTGGTTCCTCCATTTTCTTGATCCACTTTCTTTGTGTTTGTGTCTCTATATGTAAGGCAAAGTGGAGAATTAAAGCAATTATTTGGATAATTCAAGCAGAAAAAAACCTCACAACACCCACATATGCTGCAATTATCTAGACATTTCAGGCAGAAGTGAAGCTCGGAACCAAATTATCAGGATAGTGCTTCAATTCTTCTGAAAAACAGCAATGCTAATTGCATGACACATTCAATGTACTATCACAGAGGACTGATGAGAGAGCAAAATTCTCGCTTGACATGCCTAAAAAGAAGAGCATGGAGTAAAAATATTCCACATCAGTTAAAACTTGGTAGAAAAAAGACAGAGGTAGTGAAATGATTAGTGCTAAAATGGGTTTCAAAGTACAAAAGAAGGCTTTAATAAATACGCCCAGGGACACTGAACAACCAGGGGAAATCAAGGCTGCCAATCAGCAGGCGTAGATATGAAATTGAGGATGATTCTAAAATGGCTGAGAGACTGAACTCATTCTTCGAATCTGCTTTTAACAGGAAAAATGAAGCAAACAAATTTGGACTATTAGGATATAAACATTGCCAAATAGCTATTGGCAAAAATTAGGTGAGGGAATAGAGAACTTGGAAAATTTGCATAATTATAAATCAGCTAGACAGGCACCTGAGATTATTAAGGAAATTGGATGATATGAAATACTTACTAGAGATATCACACTTACTTTTGGAAAAAAAAATCATATAGCTGAAAAGGTAGTAGATATCCTTATAAAAATAAAGATCCCACAAGGTGCTCTTCCTAAAAGATATATTATTAATTTTAAAATCGCAGTCTTACAGATTTGAGGTTCAAGTAGTAAACAAAAGATGGATAAAATATTATTTAAATTTAAGTCATGGCTACCTTTATAACAATCATGGAAAAATATAAATAATAACTATGATGATGATGATGGTGATGATGATGATGATAAGGAGAAGAACAATAATAAGCAAAGCAAATAAAACAGAACACGAGTGACCAGAATGTATTATAATTAAACATTAAAATCCAGGAGACCAATGACTTGCCAAACAATGACAGAAGAAATTTACAATGTGATGTGATGGAGAGAACATATCGTTATTAGCTGCGTGACGCTGACCAATTTATTTAATCTCTCTATATCAAGTTTGTCCAACCTGCAGCCCACAGGCTACATGTGGCCCAGGATGGCTTTGAATGAAGTGTAACACAAATTTATAAACTTTCTTAAAACACTATGAGAATTTTTAGTAACTTTTTAAAAAATTTTAGCTCATCAGCTACCTTTAGTGTTAGTGTATTTTATGTGTGGCCCAAGACAATTATTCTTCTTCCAATGTGGCAGTGTGGCCCAGGGAAGCCAAAGGATTGGACACCCGTAAACCATTCTGAAGCACGTAAGACAGAGAAGAGATAGGAAAGGTTATTTGAAGTTCTGCAAATCCCAGGAGTCACTTTTAGTTTTAAGATTGTTGGTACACAGATAAAATCTATTTAGAATCATAAAATATGGAGGCTGAGAAGAACCTTAGATATTATTTAACACAATACCAGAAGTCCTTCCTCAATATTCTCTGCCAGGGGTCATCAAACCCTGGCAGCTTCACGTAACACAAAGCTCTTCTTTTTGACTAGCAAAATCTTTCTGCTTAGCTAAATGCTTTAATATAACATTTCATCTTTAAATATTTCAGCAGGTTGGTCCAGTAAGTGATTAGTATTCTGTTTCTCTGTTTGTTTGTTTTTGTTTTTTTTGGGTTTTTTTTGAGACAGAGTCTCACTCTGTCACCCAGGCTGGAGTACAGTGGCGCGATCTCGGCTCACTGCAAGCTCCGCCTCCCGGGTTCACACCATTCTCCTGCCTCAGCCTCCCGAGTAGCTGGGACTACAGGCACCCGCCACCACACCCGGCTGACTTTTTGTATTTGTAGTAGAGATGGGGTTTCACCGTGTTAGCCAGGATGGTCTCGATCTCCTGACCTCGTGATCTGCCCGCCTCGGCCTCCCAAACTGCTGGGATTACAGGCGTGAGCCACCACGCCCGGCCCATGGTATTCTGTTTTTATTCACAGCAAGTTGCTACTTCACAAAATAAAAATCAGTCATTTCTCAATATCATCAAATATCCAATCAGTGTGTACATTTCCCCACATAGCTTAGAATATTTTGGTTCAATTCGTTGTTAAAATTAGAATCCCTAAAAAGCCTGGGCCATACGTTTCGATTAATAGAATCACTTTGTGTGTGTGTGTGTATGTGTGTGTGTGTGTATACATATATGTGTGTGTGTGTCTATATATATATATATAGTTGCTGCTCTTTTTTGTAATTGAGTGAATGAATGGATGAACTACTTAATTTTTGTTGTGGTGTAGAATAAACCCAGCTGCTTCTTATAGTCTGAATTTTGCTGGTTCTATCACTATGGTGCCTGTCCCCTCTATTTCCTATTGATTGGTAATAGATCTGGAGGCTTAAGGGTTTTTCCTTTTCTTTAGTGCATAGTTATGATTTCATAGCCTACAATTCCTTTCAATAGAACCCTAGAAGTCCTTGGTAGCTTCTTAGTCTCTTCAGGCTACTATATCAAATACTATAAACTGAATAGTTTAAATACAAACATTGATTTCTCACAATTCTGGAGACTGGGAAGTCCAAGTTCAAGGCAACAGCAAATTCAGTCTTTGTTGAGGGCCTGCTCTGTGGTTGGTAGATGGCAACTTCTTGCTGAGTCCTTACATGGTGGAAGTGGGGAGGCAACTTCTCTTGGGACATATAAGGGCACTAATCTCATTCACAAGGATTGCGTCTTTATGACCTCATCTAATCCTAATTATCTCCCAAAGACCCAACATTTAATGCCATTACCTTTGGGGTTATAATTTCAACATGTATTTTGAGCCAACACAAACATTCAGACTATAGCAGCTTTCTTGCTCTGTGGTATGATAGCATGTTCTATGCTCAATATTCTGTTTCCAGACCTGAAACCTACTATTTTTCCCAAGGAGCCATGATTTCCTCTAGTGGTCGTTAGGGTTCCTCATCACAACTGAGTTTGTCATTGTTTTAGGCTGCTTCCGTGAGGCAATAAATAGTTTTTCT
Source organism: Mandrillus leucophaeus (assembly GCF_000951045.1). Lineage (NCBI taxonomy): Eukaryota > Metazoa > Chordata > Mammalia > Primates > Cercopithecidae > Mandrillus > Mandrillus leucophaeus. Next base: position 869,061 of record NW_012109808.1, on the reverse strand, counting down.
GAATTTGTAGAGCTTTATTGATATATAATGAAAGAATAATATAGACACTCAACAATTTTAAATGTACAGTTTAATCAGTTTTGATATATGCAAACACCTGCAAAATCATAATGAAGAAAACAAATATTTATATCACTGCCAAAAGTTTCTTCATACTTCTTTGTAATCTGTCTTCCGTCTACTCTTATCCCTAAGCAATCATTGACCGGCTTACCATCACTGTAAGTTTATATTTTAGAATTTTGTATAAAATATCTCACATGCTCTTTTTTTCATGCTTTCACTTAGCATCATGATTTCAAGATTTATCCATGCTGTGTATATCAATGGTTTCTTTTTATTGCTAAGTAGCATTCTTTCATATGGATATAGCATAAATTCTTTATTTGTTAACCTGTTGATGGACATGTGGATATTTCCAAATTGAGACTATTAAAAATAAAATTACTATAAACATTTGTGCACCAGTCTTGGGGTAGATTATAAGTTTTGTTTTTGTTATGTAAATACTTAGTAGTGGAATGCCTACATCATATGGTATTGGATCAAATTAAAATTATGCTTAATTTTATAAGAAACTGAAAAACTCTTTTATAAGTGGTTTTACCATTTGGCATTTTCTACAGAAGTGTTTAGTAGTTCTAGTTGCTCCACTACCTTGTCAACACTTGTTATATTCAGTCACTTCAATTTTAAGCAATCTAATGGGCAACTAATTATATCCCATTGTGTTTTCAGTTTGTGTTCCTCTGACTCCTAATGATGTTAAGTATCTTTCACAGGAATTTCTTTGCCATTTGATTATCTTATTTTGTAAAGTATCTGTTCAAGTCTTTTGCCTATATTTTTATCAGATTGTATAGTTAATTTTTGAATTGTAAGATTTCTTTATATGTTATTGATATGAGTCTTTTGTTTGATATTTGTGTTGCAAGTATTTGCTCCATTCTATGGCATACTATCTTAACTGTGCTTTTAGAAGAGCAAATGTTTTAAATGTTGATGAAGTAAGCTTAATCTATTCTTTTATTTTTATGGTTTATGCTCTTGGTTTCTATGTCTAAGGAAACAACATACTGTAAATTTGCAAAGATCTTTTTCAATGTTTTCTTCTAGAAGTTTTATAGTTATAGATGTTAAAGTTAGAGCTATAAATGATTCTGTTAAAGCAAACTCAATGTGGCCTGAGAAGGACTCTGTATTTCTATGTTTGAATTCTTGTGGAGGAACTGTAACCTAGCTAAATAGTCAGACAAAATTGAAAACCTAACTTAATAGTATGCACCTGTAACAATGGCTGAGTGTTGGCCAATCCCAGCGGCCATACTTCTACCACTCATAGACTGTTGAATGTTCAAACTGTGTTCAAATAAGGCAAACGCCAAGCTGTAACCAATCTCACTGTTTCTGTACCTCACTCTTGATTCCTGTACGTCACTTTACCTTTTTTGTCTATAAATTTGTTCTGACCACAAGGCACCCCTGGAGTCTCTGTGAATCTGCTGTGATTCTGGGGGCTACCTGATTCATGAATTGTTCATTGCTTAATTAAACTTCTTTCTGATATTTATGACTTTTATTTTTTATTTTTTATCTTATTGTAATAGCTAGGCCCTCCAGCATAATGTTGAAGAGGAATAATGAAAGTGGGCATCCTTACTTTGTTCCTGACATCAAGAGGAAAAGAAAAATCAGGCTTATTCAGTTGGCTGTATTAGTCAGGGTTTTCCAGAGAAGTAGAACCAATAGGATAGATACGGTCAGCCTTTCATATTTGTAGGTTCCACATCCACAGATTAAGCCAACTGTGGATCAAAAATATTAAAAAATAGCAATCCAATAATAAAAAGAATATGAATTTAAAATGACATGAGTAATCTGGAGATAATTTAAAATATATGAGAGGCTGTGTGTAGATCATAGGGAAATACTATCCCATTTTTATGTAAGTAATTTGATCATTCATAAATTTTGGTATCTGTGGGGGGATTCTAGAACCAATCTCTCATGTATACTGAGGGATAACTGTTTATGTAAGAGGAAATTTATTCTAGGAATTGGCTTATGTGATTATGGAGGTCAAGAAGTTCTAGAATTTGCCATTTGCAAGCTGGAGAACCAGGAAACCTGGTAGTGTAGTTCAGTTTGAATTCAAAGGCTTGAGAATCAGGAGGTTGATGGTGTATGTTTCAGTCTGAGTTCAAAACCTCAAGAACCAGGAGTGCCAGTGTCTGAGAACAGAAGACGACGAATGTGTCAGCTCAGGCAAGGAGAACAAATTCACCCCTTTCTCCAACTTCCTGTTGTATTTGGGCCGCAACAAATTGAATGAAACCTACCCACATTGGTGACAGTGATCTCCTTTACTCAGTCTACCAATTCAAATGCTAATCTCTTACAGAAACACCCTCAGACACACCCGGAATAAGGTTTAACAGCAATATATGAGAATCCCTTAGCCCAGTCAAGTTGACACGTAAATTTAGCCATCACATTGGCTCTAGATTTTTGGTTTTTACACCTTCAGAAAGTGCCCTAATATTTTTAGAGTACAGAAGTTCATTGCTATGGTTTCAGATTCTACACTAAAACTAACTTTTAAGACACCACTATTTGTGTAAGTGGCTTGCTCATCTGGTAACTCAAAAAATTATAAAAGTGCTTTTCCTTGCAGTCATCACCATCCTTCAGTAAGCAGTAGAAATGCTTTTTATGTATCCCCTATTTTGTCACCTAGAATTAGAAAAATATATGTAAATAAGAGTTAAGATTTTAAAAAATTTATCACTTTTACAGTTTCAAGAATATTCATAATTGAAATTTATTTTTTTAAACCACAAGTACATTGAGATGAAGAATACAATGACCAACTAATATATTATTATGCTACTTCCTTGATCCATACTAAATCATCAGTAGTGTTACCCACAATTGCTTTTGCACTTTTAGTGTATATATCAATATAGTGAAAAAGGCTACTAATACCTTCTTATTATGAAAAGAGTTCTGACACTATAGACCCTTTGAAATGATCTCAGGGGGCTCCTAGGGTTCTGCAGACCACACTTTGAGAACCCATGTCTAGTTTAAATCTACAAATAAAGCATAGTCATCATGGGATCTATACTAAATATCCTGCAACTTCGTGAAGATTTCTCTGTTTTAGCAGGTCAGACCTTAACTACCACGGTGTTCTATATGAGCTTTGAGAATTGTTTCACTTATGGTGATTCTTTACGAGGATTCATGAAGTTTTATCCTATAAATATTCAACTTCATATTCAGCCAGACTTAAGCAGACTTCTTTGCATCTTGCAGGAGCTAGTCTTCATTTCTGGCCATTTGCCCCCAAATTCCATCTGCTTCCACTTTCAATCTCTGCTCTTCACCTCAGCTTGGTTATACCCTTCCTGCCATAGTTTGAAAAATGCCTTAAGGTGGAAATCTTGGCAAGTCATGGGGCTTATCTAATTTATTTCCCTTCTCCCACATGTCCTGGTTCTTTATGGTTTGTTGTTAAATATTTAAATATAATAAAATTGTGTGTGTGTCTGTGTGTGTAACATATATTCCAGTTTTCTAATTTTTCACCATCGTAGGTCAAATTTGGCTCCATTTGCTCCATTATGCCCAGATAGAGAAGTTGAACTATCATATTTTTTGAGCTTAATATTCTCAGTGGGTTTTTTTTAAAAGAATTTTTTCTTCTTGTTTCATAATGATTGTATTTTTTCTTATCTCCTGAACTACTTTAAAATCTCGGTCCATCTTTTCTCTAATACTTTTACCTGAGACAGTATATGCAAAATTCAAGTCCTCGCGTGCCTTCTGAGGTAGTTGTGCTACTGTAATATCTGGTTATTATAGTCTCTGAGTTTACATTACTTGAGGGCATGAGCTCCTCTGAACGGTAATGTGATTTGCAGAAGAACCTAGAAAAAAAAGAAGCTTTCATCTGTGTTAGAGCCTAGTGATTTTAATGGGAAGAGGTGAATCTGTGGACTGAGAAATTGCAGGTGCCAGCGATCCCTTGTTTACCAGTCCCGTTTGCTGCCGCTCTACCATGCAATTCTTCTGGTTATAATTTCACCTTCTAAACCTTGAAAAAGCCGTCAGACACAGTTTCTTCATAGTATAACACTTACATTGAAGGTTCTGATCTGAAGGCGCGGGCAGTAAAGGCCTGAGGAGAGCAGGTTAACCATGTCTGTTCTCATCAACTTCTTACCCTAGTGGAGTTTTGCAACTACCCTGCTATTAACCCCTCAGAAACCTGCACCAGGGTTCTGGTTCACTGCTGTAGGCCCCTCCCATTAAAGCAGTAGCCAATAATTGTCTTAAGATACCACAGGCAAACAGTGTGAAATATCTACGTCTTCATTTTCTTACTTGTTCTTATCTGAAAACATCGGGGCTTCCTTTTCTTACTTTGGCTGAATTTCCAGCCAAAAAATAGCCCAGAGTTTTCTATAGATTTTTGATATTGCTTTTGTTGCTGTCAGTTGCTGGGATCCACATTTTCTTCTTATTTCTAAGATTTCTCTAGGATTGAATAAAATAGCAACGGGAGTGAGCCATCACTGCTATTTTGCTAGTCAGTTGGCATTGGAAATCTCTAACTCTCAGCTTCCTCTTATGTAAAATGAAGGTAATATTAGTATCTACCTTACGGAATTTTGAGAAGATCAAATGAGAAAGTAAACACACCCTGGAATCTGGTACAGGGTAAAAACTGTCATAGTAACTGTTAACTAATTGTATTCATGTAATAATTAGTTATAAAACATTTAACAAAACAAAAAATGAGACTACCTTCTATATATCAACTTATTATCTCTCAAAGAGTATACTTACTCAACAGATAACTAAGGCACCTGATTGCTGTTGTCCAAGTATATCTTTCCATCCAGTTCACAACCATTTTATGAAAGACACCTTGTCAAATGCAGTGATACAATTCAGAAACATTATTTTCATACAGGGCTATCTTCCAGGATAAAAATTATCCAAAAATAGGCCGGGTACAGTGGCTCACGCCTCTAAACCCAGCACTTTGGGAGGCTGAGGCAGGTTAATCACAAGATCAGGCATTCGAGACCAGCATGGCCAACTTAGTGAAACCCTGTCTCTACTAAAAATACAAAAAATTAGCCTGGTGTACGGGCAGGCACCTATAATCCCAGCTGCTTGGGAGACTGAGGCAGGAGAATCGCTTGAACCTGGGAGGCGGAGGTTGCAGTGAGCCGAGATCATGCCACTGCGCTCCAGCCTGGGTGAAAGTGCAAGACTGTGTCTCAAAAAAAAAAAAAAAAAAGAAATTATCCAAAAATAAAATGAAGTAGATCTAGAAAGATTTCTGCATTGTAAACTCAAGCTTAAAAATGAAATAATAATCATTGTTTCCAAAGTGCTTATAAACCCCTTTTAAGTGAAAGATTGCACCAAATTGCCAGGAATCTAAACAGGTGATCATTCACAGGACCACATGGTCATATCCTATCGTCTTGCACCTTCCTTTTAATAAAGGGTTTAGTACTCTCATAAATAAAGACTCTTTGTGGTCAGGAAAATCACTTATTTTGGTTAGAAGATTTAAATGCAGTCAGTGAAACTAGTTTTCTTTCTTGTGTCTCTTATCCTAACAAGCCTTTTCACAGTAAGTATAAGGTAAAGTATTATTTTAGGAAATTCCATTTATTATCCCTAACTTTTGTCAGACCATCATCGCTGGGACTATTCCTTCCTTGGTCTTCCTCCAACATAATTTGCAAATATCTTTGGGCTTTTTAAAAATTAAGTAAAAATTATATATATATTTATGGTGTACAACATAATGTTTGATGTATGTATACATTGTGAAATGGCCAAATCAAGTATTTGACATATGCATTACCTCAGATCATTACTTATCATTTTTTTGTGGTGAGAACACACAAACCCCATTCTCTTAGCAATGTTCAAGTATATGATTCATTGTTATTAATTATAGTCACTATAATGTACAATAGATCTCTTAGTTATTCCTCCTAACTAAAATTTTATGGCCTTTGACCAACATTTCCCCAAGCTTTCTGCTCCCCAGCCTCTAATAAGCACTATTTCATACCAATGTAAAATTTGATATAAAATTTTCATAAAATTTGGTTTGAAAATCAAACTTTCTGTAAGTTTGATTTTTTAAAATACTTTTCATATGAGATCATGTAGTATTTGTCTTTCTGTGCTCGGCCTATTTCACTTAACCATGTCCTCCAGATTCATCAATTTTGTTGCAAATGACAAGATTTTCTCCTTTTCTTTTTCACTGGAGGATTTTTAAAAAATTATTATACTTTAAGTTCTAGGGTACATGTGCACAACATGTAGTTTTGTTGCATAGGTATACATATGCCATGTTGGTTTGCTGCACCCATCAACTCGTCATTTACATTAAGTATTTCTCCCAAAACTATACCTCCCTCAGTCCCCCACCCCCTGACAGGCCCCAGTGTGTGATGTTCCCCGCCCTGTGTCCAAGTGTTCTCATTGTTCACTTCCCACCTGTGAGTCAAAGCATGCAGTGTTTGGTTTTCTGTCCTTGTGATAGTTTGCTGGGAATGATGGTTTCCAGCATCATCCATGTCTCTGCAAAGGACATGAACTCATCATTTTTATGGCTGCATAGTATTCCATGGCATATATGTGCCACATTTTCTTAATCCAGTCTATCATTGATGGACATTTGGGTTGGTTCTAAGTCTTTGCTATTGGGAATATTGCCACAATAAACATATGTGTGCATGTATCTTTATAGAAGCATGATTTATAATCCTTTGGGTATATATGCAGTAATGGGATCACTGGGTCAAATGGTAGTTCTAGTTCTAGATCCTTGAGGAATCACCACACTGTCTTCCACAATGGTTGAACTAATTTATACTCCCACCAACAGTGTAAAAACATTCCTATTTCTCCACATCCTCTCCAGCATCTGTTGTTTCCTGACTTTTTAATGATCACCATTCTAACTGGTGTGAGATAGTATCACATTGTGGTTTTGATTTGTATTTCTCTGATGACCAGTGATGATGAACATTTTTTCTTGTGTCTGTTGGCTGCATAAATGTCTTCTTTTGAGAAGTGTCTGTTCATATATTTTGCCCAATATTTGATGGGGTTGTTTGTTTTTTTCTTGTAAATTTGTTTAAGTTCTTTGTAGATTCTGGATATTAGCACTTTGTCAGATGGGTAGATTGCAAAAATTTTCTCCCATTCTGTCAGTTGCCTGTTCACTCTGATGGTAGTTTCTTTTGCCATGCAGAAACTCTTTAGTTTCATTAGATCCCATTTGTCTATTTTGGCTTTTGTTGCCATTACTTTTGGTGTTTTAGTCATGAAGTCCTTACCCATGCCTATGTCCTGAATGGTATTGCCTAGGTTTTCTTCTACGGTTTTTATGGTTTTAGGTCTAACATTTAAATCTTTAATCCATCTTGAATT
>NW_012109808.1:859365-861532 GCF_000951045.1 Mandrillus leucophaeus | reverse complement strand
TTCAGGAGCAGGTTGTTCAGTTTCCATGTGGTTGTGTGGTTTTGAGTGAGTTTCTTAATCCTGAGTTCTAATTTGATTGCACTGTGGTCTGAGAGGCAGTTTATTGTGATTTCTGTTCTTTTACATTTTTTGAGGAGTGCTTTACTTCCAATTATGTGGTCAATTTTAGCATAAGTGTGATGTGTTGCTGAGAAGAACATATTTTCTGTTGATTTGGGATGTAGAGTTCTGTAGATGTCTATTATGTCTGCTTAGTGCAGAGCTGAGTTCACGTCCTGGATATCCTTGTTAACCTTCTGTCTTGTTGATCTGTCTAATATTGGCAGTGGGGTGTCAATATTAGACATTATTAGTGTCTCCCATTATTATTGTGTGGGAGTCTAAGTCTCTTTGTAGGTCTCTAAGGACTTGCTTTATGAATCTGGGTGCTCCTGTATTGGGTACATATATATTTAGGATAGTTAGCTCTTCTTATGGAATTGTTCCCTTTACCATTATGTAATGGCCTTCTTTTTCCCTTTTGACCTTTGTTGGTTTAAAGTCTGTTTTGTCAGATACTAGGATCGCAACCCCTGCTTTTTTTCGCTTTTCATTTGCTTGGTAGATCTTCCTCCATCCCTTTATTTTGAGCCTGTGTGTGTCTTTGCACATGAGATGGGTCTCCTGAATACAGCACATTGATGGGTCTCCTGAATACAGCACTCTGATGGGTCTTGACTCTTTATCAAATTTGCCAGTCTGTGTCTTTTAATCGGGGCATTTAGGTATTTACATTTAAGGTTAATATTGTTATGTGTGAATCTGATACTGCCTTTATGATGTTGGCTGGTTATTTTGCCCATTAATCAATGCTGTTTCTTCATAGCATCAAAGGTCTTTACAATTTGGCATGTATTTTGTTTTGTTTTGTTTTGAGATGGAGTCTTGCTCCGTCACCCAGGCTGGAGTACAGTGGCGCAATCTTGGCTCACTGCAAGCTGCACCACCTGGGTTCACTCCATTCTCCTGCCTCAGCCTCCCAAGTAGCTGGGACTACAAGCGCCTGCCACCACTCCCAGCTAATTTTTTTGTGTTTTTAGTAGAGATGGGGTTTCACCACGTTAGCCAGGATGGTCTTGATCTCCTGACCTCATGATCCACTTGCCTTGGCCTCCCAAAGTCCTGGGATTACAGGTGTGAGTCACTGCACCTGGCCTCAATTTGGCATGTTTTTGCAGTGGCTGGTAGCAGTTGTTCCTTTCCATGTTTAGTGCTTCCTTCAGGAGCTCTTGTAAGGCAGGCCTGGTGGTGACAAAATCTCTCAGCATTTGCTTGTCCCTAAAGAATTTTATTTATCCTTCACTTATGAAGCTTATTGTGGCTGGATATGAAATTCTGGGTTGAAAATTCTTTCTTCAAGAATATTGAATATTGGCCCCCACTCTCTTCTGGCTTCTAAGGTTTCTGCTGAGAGATTCACTGTTAGTCTGATGGGCTTCCCTTTGTGGGTAACCTGACCTTTCTCTCTGGCTGCTGTTAACATTTTTTCCTTCATTTCATCCTTGGTGAATCTGACAATTATGTTTTAGGGTTGCTCTTTTCAGGGAGTATCTTTGTGGTGTTCTCTGTATTTCCTGAATTTGAATGTTGGCCTGCCTTGCTAGGTTGGGGAAGTTCTCCTGGATAATATTCTGCAGAGTGTTTGCTAACTTGGTTCCATTCTCCCTGTCACGTTCAGGTATACCAATCAAATGTAGATTTGCTCTTTTCACATAGTCCCGTATTTCTTGGAGGCTTTGTTTGTTTCTTTTTACTGTTTTCTCTCTAAACTTCTCCTCTTGCTTTATTTCATTAATTTGATCTTCAGTCACTGATATCCTTTCTTCCACTTGACCAAATCAGCTATTAAAGCTTGTACATGTGTCACGAAGTTCTCATGCCATGGTTTTCAGCTCCATCAGGTCATTTAAGGTCTTCTTTACACCTTTTATTCTAGTTAGCCACTCATCTAACTGTTTTTCAAGGTTTTTAGCTTCCTTGTGATGGGTTAGAACATGTTCCTTTAGCTCAGATAAGTTTGCTATTACTGACCTTCTGAAGCTTACTTCTGTCAGTTCATCAAAGTCATTCTCCGTCCAGCTTTGTTCTGCAGCTGGCAAGGAGCTGCCATCCTTTGGAGGAGAAGAGG
>NW_012109808.1:847410-859315 GCF_000951045.1 Mandrillus leucophaeus | reverse complement strand
TCTCTCAGCATTTGCTTGTCCCTAAAGAATTTTATTTATCCTTCACTTATGAAGCTTATTGTGGCTGGATATGAAATTCTGGGTTGAAAATTCTTTCTTCAAGAATATTGAATATTGGCCCCCACTCTCTTCTGGCTTCTAAGGTTTCTGCTGAGAGATTCACTGTTAGTCTGATGGGCTTCCCTTTGTGGGTAACCTGACCTTTCTCTCTGGCTGCTGTTAACATTTTTTCCTTCATTTCATCCTTGGTGAATCTGACAATTATGTTTTAGGGTTGCTCTTTTCAGGGAGTATCTTTGTGGTGTTCTCTGTATTTCCTGAATTTGAATGTTGGCCTGCCTTGCTAGGTTGGGGAAGTTCTCCTGGATAATATTCTGCAGAGTGTTTGCTAACTTGGTTCCATTCTCCCTGTCACGTTCAGGTATACCAATCAAATGTAGATTTGCTCTTTTCACATAGTCCCGTATTTCTTGGAGGCTTTGTTTGTTTCTTTTTACTGTTTTCTCTCTAAACTTCTCCTCTTGCTTTATTTCATTAATTTGATCTTCAGTCACTGATATCCTTTCTTCCACTTGACCAAATCAGCTATTAAAGCTTGTACATGTGTCACGAAGTTCTCATGCCATGGTTTTCAGCTCCATCAGGTCATTTAAGGTCTTCTTTACACCTTTTATTCTAGTTAGCCACTCATCTAACTGTTTTTCAAGGTTTTTAGCTTCCTTGTGATGGGTTAGAACATGTTCCTTTAGCTCAGATAAGTTTGCTATTACTGACCTTCTGAAGCTTACTTCTGTCAGTTCATCAAAGTCATTCTCCGTCCAGCTTTGTTCTGCAGCTGGCAAGGAGCTGCCATCCTTTGGAGGAGAAGAGGTGCTCTGGATTTTAGAATTTTCAGGTTTTCTGCTACGGTTTCTCCCCATCTTTGTGGTTTTATCTACCTTTGGTCTTTCATGTTGGTGACCTACAGACAGGGTTTTTGTGTGAATGTCCTTTTTGTTGATGTTGATGCTATTCCTTTCTGTTTGTTAATTTTCTTTTTAATAGCCTGGTACCTCAGCTGCAGGTCTGATGGAGTTTGCTGGAGGTCTACTCCAGACCCTGTTTGCCTGGGTATCACCAGTGGAGGCTGCAAAATAGCAAATATTGCAGAGCAGCAAATATTACTGCCTGATCCTTCCTCTGGAAGCTTCATCCCAGAGGGGCACCTGCCTGTATGAGGTATCCATCGGCCCCTACTGGGAGGTGTCTTCCAGTTAGGCTACATGGGAGTCAGGGATCTACTTGAAGAGGCAGTCTGTCTGTTCTCAGAGCTCAAAAGGCATGCTGGAGAACCACTGCTCTCTTCAGAGCTGTCAGACAGGGATGTTTAAGTCTGCAGAAGTTTCTGCTGGCTTTTGTTCAGTTATGCCCTGCCTACAGAGGTGGAGTCTATAGAGGCACTAGGCCTTGCTGAGCTGTGGTGGGCTCCACCCAGTTGTAGCTTTCCAGGCTCTTTGTTTACCTACTCAAGCCTCAGCAATGGTGGACACCCCTTCCCCCTGCCAGGCTGCTGCCTCGCAGCTCAATCTCAGACTACTGCTCTAGCAGTGAGGAAGACTCCATGGGCATGGGACCTGCTGAGCCAGGCAGGGGAGAGAATCTCCTGGTCTGCTGGTTTCTAAGATCATGGGAAAAGGGCAGTATTTGGGTGGGAGTATCCCATTTTTCCAGGTACAGTCTGTCATGGCTTCCCTTGGCTAGGAAAGGGAAATCCTCTGACCCCTTGAACTTTCTGGGTGAGGCAACACCCCACCCTGCTTCAGCTTCTCCTCCATGGGCTGCACCCACTGTCCAACCAGTCCCAATGAGATGAACCAGGTACCTCAGTTGGAAATGCAGAAATCATCCATCTTCTGCATTGATCATGCTGGGAGCTACTGACTGGAGCTGTTCCTATTCGGCCATCTTGGAACCAATCCGATTTTCTCCTTTTTAAGAGACAGGATAGTATTCCATTGTGTGTGTGTGTGTGTGTGTGTGTGTGTGTGTGTGTGTGTGTGTGTATCTCTCTCACAGTATTTTTAGTGCTTTGATCTGTTTCCAGACCCCTAAGTTGATTTCATATCTTGGCTACTAATGGTGCAATGAACATGAGAGTGTAGATATCTCTTTGACATACTAATTTCATATTTTTTAGATACATATCCAGTAGTGAGATTGCTGAATCATACATTTTACTTTTAATTTTTTGAGAAACCTCCATACTATTTTCCATAATGGCTGTTGCAATTCACATTTCCACTAACAGTATACAGGGATTCTTTTTTCTCCATCTCTTCATTAACACTTGTTATCTTTTGTCTTTTTAACAATACCCCTTCTAACAGATATAAAGCAATATTGTGGTTTTAATTTGTATTTTACTGATCATTAGTGATGTTCAAAATTTTTCTTTCTTTCATTCTTTCTTTCTTTCTTTTTTTTTTTTGATGGAATGTTGCTCTATCGCCCAAGCTGGAGTGTAGTGGTGCAATCTTGACTCACTGCAACCTCCGCCTCCTGGGTTCAAGCAATTCTCTTTTTTCAGCTTCCTGAGTAGCTGGGACTACAGGAGCCTGCCACCACACTCAGCTAATTTTTGTATTTTTAGTAGAGACGGAGTTTCACCTTTTTGGTCAGGCTGGTCTTGAACTCCTGACCTCAGGTTATCCATTCACCTTGGCCTCCCAAAGTGCCGGGATTACAGGTATGAGCCACCATGCCTGGCTGAATATTTTTCTTTATTACCTGTTGTTTATTTATATGTATTCTTTTGAGAAACGTCTATTCAAGTCCTTCACCCAGATTTTAATCAGATTGTTTTCTTACTACTGAGTTTGAGTTTCTTACCTGTTTTGAATATTAGCCCCTAATCAGATGTATTATTTAAAAATATAATCTCTCAGTCCATAGGTCAGCAGTCCTCAACCTTTCAGCACCAGGGACAACTTTCATGAAGACAATTTTTCCATGGTCTTGGGGAGGCAGAATTGTTTCAGGATGAAACTGTTCTACTTCAGGTCATCAGGCATTACAGTCTCATGAGGAGCAACCTAGGCTTTTCACATGTGCAGTTCACAATAGGGTTTGTGCTCTTATGAGGATCTAATGCTGTCACTGATCTGACAGGAGGGGGAGCTCAGGTGGTAATGCTTGCTGGCCTGCCACTGGCCTCCTGCTGTGTGGCCTCCTTCATAACAGGCCATGGACCAGTAGCAGCCCACAGCCCAGAAGACCCCTGCTATAGGTTGTCTCTTCACTCTGTTCATTGTTTCCTTTGCTGGACCAAAGCTTTTTAGTTTGATGTAATTTCATATGTCTATGTTTGCTTTTGTTGCCTGTGCTTTTGAGTTATTTTAAAAACATTTTTGCTCAGATCGATGTCATGGAGCTTTTCCTGTTTTTCTTTTACTACTTTTAGAGTTTCAGTTCTTACATTTAAGTCTTTAATTCATTCTGAGTTGATTTTTGCATATGGTAAAAAATAAAGATCTCATTTCATTTTTATATATTTGGATATCTAGTTGTCCCAGTACCATTTCTTAAAGAAACTCTCCTTTCCAACTGTGTGTTCTTGGCACTTTCGTTGCAAATCATATGACTGTAAATGAAAGATTTATTTGTGGACTCTCTATTCTGCTCTATTGGTTTGTCTGTTTTTACGTCAGTACTATACTGTTTTAATTATTATAGTTTTGTATGAGATTTTCTCATGATTGTAATGCCTCTGGCCTTGTTTTATTTTTCCTCTGGATTACTTTTTGTGCTCAGGGTCTTTTGCAGTTCCTTCAAAATTTTAAGATTTTTTAAAAGAAATTTCTGTCATTGAAATGTCATTGAAACTCTGATAAAGATTGCATTTAATCTGTTGAATGCTTTGGTTTATATGGGCATTTAAAGGTATTATTTTTTTTCAATCTATGAGCATGGGATATCTTTCCATTTACTTGTGTCTTCTTCAATCTCATTCATCAATGTAGTTTTCAGTATGGAGATTTTTTACCTCTTTGGTTAAATATATTTCTTAGCATTTTATTTATTTTTATATCTATTCCAAGTGTAATTGTTTTCTTGACTTTTTTTCAGGGAGTTTGTTGTTAGTGTGTAGGAAGACTACTCATATTTGTGTGTTGACTTTGTATCCTGAAATTTTACTGAATTTTTGTATTAGTTCTAACAGCTTTTGGGTAAAATAATTTGGAATTTTTATGTGTAGGCTAATATCATCTGCAGAGACAATTTAATTATTTCCTTTCTGATTTAGATGCTTTTTATTTCTTTCTCTTGTCTAATAGCTCTGGCTGGGATTTCTAGTACTGTGTTATAAATGTGAGAGTAGGCATCCTTGACTTGCTTCTAATACTAGAGGAAATGTTTAATTTTGCACCAGTGATTATAATGGTCTTTATTGTGTTGAGGTACATTCCTTCTGTAGTTAATTTGTTGAGATTTTTAAAAAATAAAAGCATGATGAATTTTGTAACACACCTTATCCGAACTTACTGAGATAATCATATATGTTTTATGCTTCATTCTGTTAATGTGGTGTATCACATTTATTAATTTCCATATGTGGAATCATTTTTGCATCCTTGGGATGCATCCCACTTGATCATGGTTAATGATCCTTTTAATGTGCTGTTGAATTTAATTTGCTAGTATTTTGTTCAGGATTTTTGCATCTATTTTTATCAGGAATATTGACCTGCAATTTTATTTCCTTGTAGTGTCCTTGTTTGGCTTTGGCATCAGGGTAATGCTGGCCTTCTAAAATAAATTTGTAAGTATTCCCTTTTCTTTATTTTTTTGAAAGAGTTTGAAGATTAAAACTATTGATAAAATTCAGTGATGAAGTTATCAGGTCCTCAGCTTTTCTTTGATGGGAAACTTTTTATTACTGATTCAATTTCCCTATTAGTTATTGATCTGTTCAAATTTTCTATTTGTTCATAGTCTAAACATATCTAAACATAGATATGTGTGTCTAAACATATCTAAACATAGATATGTGTGTCTAAACATATCTAAACATAGAAAAGGTACAGCAAAAATATGACATAAAAGATAAAAATGGTACACCTGTATAGGCCACTTACCACAAACGAAGCTTGCAGGACTAGAAATTGCTCTGTATGTGTCAATGAGTGAGTGCTGAGTGAATTTGAAGACCAAGGACAGTACTGTATATTACTATAGAGTTTATAACACTGTACAATTAGGCTACACTAAATTTATTAAAAGCATTTTTCCTTTTTTCAATAATAAATTAACTTTAACTTACTATAACAGTTTTACTTTATATAACATGTTAATTTTTAGCTCTTTGATTCTTTTATAATAACATAGCTTAAAACACAAACTCATTGTAGAGCTGTACAAAATGTTTCCTTCTTTATACCCTTATTCTGTAAGTTTTTACTCTTTTTACTCTTTAGACTTTTTTGGCAAAAGCTAAGACACAAACACACACATTAACTAAGGCTTACAGAATCAGGATAATCAATATCACCATCTTCAACCTCCAAATCTTGTCCCACTGGAAAGTCTTCAGGGGCTTTAACATGCATGGAGCTGTCATCTCCCATTACAATAATACTTTCTTTTGGAATGCCTCCTAGAGAACATGCCTGAGTTAAAAATTTAACTATAAAACTAGAACTGTATAACCGTTTTACAGTTAACTTTTTTATTTAGTCAAATAATTTCATGTAAAATAATAGTAAAGTAGTATATCAAGTACATAATCCAGTAATATAGTTGTTTACTATTGTTATCAAATATTATGTACTACACATAATTGTATATGATATACTTTTACACAAATGGCAGCACAGTCAGTTTTTTTATACCAATGTCACCACAAACATGTGAGTAATATATTACACTATGATGTTACAATGACCATGACATCACTAGACAATTTCAGCTCTATTATAATTTTATAGGATCACCATCATTTTTGTGATTCGTCATTAACAGAAATGTTCTCATGCGGTGCCTGACTGTATTTTCAATTTACCTGTGTTCAGGTTCACAATTGTTTTCTTTTGGTTGGCCAACTCTACTGTCAATGCTCTCTATTGCAGTTTTAAATTTCATTCATTGTATTTTTCAGCTCCAAAATTTCTGTTTGATTTTTTGTTTCTATAATTTCAATCTTTCTGTTAAATTCTCATTTTGTCATTTATAGTTTTTCTAATTTTATAGAATTGTTTCTTTATGTTTTCTTGAAGTTTGTTGCACGATCTTAAAACTATTATTTTGAATTCTTTGTCAGGTAGTTTGTATATCTGCCTTTCTTTTGGGTCAGCTACTAGAAGATTATTGTGTTCTTTCGGTGGTGTTATATTTCCTTGGTTTTTTGCTTTTGTTGCCTTGTGTTGATGTCTGCCATTTGGTGGAGCTGTTACCTCTTGCAGGTTTTGCCAGCTAGTTTCACTCTGGAAAACCTGGAAAACATCTGGCACCAGTGGATGTGCCAGATGTTTAGTATCTGTGTAACTCTGCCAGGTAAGGTTGGCATTGATAAAGATTGCAGGGATCCTTTGTAGTCAACGCCGTGGATGTCTGCAATGGCACTGTGGGTTTTGGGGATCTTTGGTTAGATAGTTGCCAGGGTCTTCCCAATGTTTTTTCTTCCATTCCTGAGAAGTTGTGACTGAGGGGATCCCTCTTGGCATAGGATCTGACTTGCAAGCTCACTTTCAATGGCTGTGGCACTGGTGTCTGATGAGTGAAACCCCAAAATGGTCATGGAGCTGAGGCCTGAAAAACAGACATGAGTGGAAACACTGCAGTTCTGGGATCCAGAGTGGCAATGGCACTGGTGCTCATTGGGCAGTCACCTCTGATGTTCAACTGATATCTTTGTGTGAGATGAGGATGCTTGTGAAACAGTAGGGGGATCCTGGAATGAAAACACACATGGGTGCAGCATTAAAGCAGCTCCAGGGTCAGGGAGGGGCCTAGCTCTCTAGCTAAGCCAGTGTCTATAGTATGGGCGTTTGCAGTGAGGGCTTGTTGCCAGGGCCCAGAGCGCAAACTAGCTCTATAAGGTGATGACTCCAAAGTCCGAGATGTGGGCAGGCCCAATGTAGCTAAAGTGCCTGGATCTGGAATGTAGGCACTTACAGAGTAGCCATGGCTCCAGGAATGGGACTTGCACAGGGTTGGGAGAGAGTGTGGCTCCTTTCTCAAAATGACTCCATAGCAGCTGCTTCTTGGGTTAGGGTGGGGTATGCAGCCAGTTCTCCCTCTCTGGAGTTCCTCAATAAAAATAGCTGTTGGTTACCTCATTGGCAAGAGATGCTGGTGTCCTCTGCAGAGAAGGCTGTTGGGAACTATGATGGTTTCTGCTGTGTGGCTGATACCAATAACTTTCACCTTTATTCTTTGCTCCTAGACATCTCCTGGCATCTCATGTATGCCAGTCTCACCAGTGGTCTTTTCTATGTATATATTCTCTGTGTTTTTGCTCCACTGTGTTGCTTCAGATTTTTAATAGGCCATGGAGCCCTCTCTGGGCTATTTTGGTTTGTGACCAGCTGTTTGTGTTGCTTTTCTGTGGGGTAATGAAGGCTGGCATCTCCTATTCCATCATCTTGGGTGACATCACTCTAATAGCTCTTTCGTTATCTTTAATGCATTTCTGAAGGTTCACTCATTCTGGAGGTTAGCCAAGGGCTCTTTCATTTTATACTCAGCCAAGATTCTCCAAGTCACATTACCATCCTGTGGCAATTGTGAACAGAGGGACTTTGTACTGGAAGCGGTCTTTCTCATGATCCTGCAGACCATTGTTTAGCTCAGCTCTTCAGTTGAGAATCACCCTCCCTTGATGAGTTTACCTAGTATTCTATCCTGCCTATAGACATTCTTCAGGATCATGCTAATTTACAATCTTCTCCTACACACATTTGTGACCCACCTTTTTTCCCAGAAGGCCTTGGTCTATTTGTGCATATTTTCCCACTCTGCTCCAGAACCTTGCCTAGTGGAGTAGGACAAGGTGGGCCATTTTTATCAAACCACTGCACTGTTTCCTTCAGTGCAGTGGGTACTTTGTGACATTTTGGTTATTTATATAACCTTGTATGGGCCTCTCCAGTGCCTTTTTCCATCATCAATATGCTCTTAAGTGAGATGTTGTGTTCACCTGTGCAATTATAAGCACATGGACACTTCATGGGGGCATCCTATTGGATGCCTTAATTCTTGGTTATGTGATACTCTTTCAATCCTTCAATTCTGAGCCCACCAGAAGGCTTGCTTCCAAGACACCTTGATCTCTTCGAATTCCTATTTTTTTTCTTTCTCTTTAAGACCTCTGAAAAATTTAAACGGTGGCTTTTATTTTTTTTTATTGCTCTCTACCCTCTTTTTGCCACATTTCCTTTTAGAGTGTTTCTGTCTTCCTTCTAGACTTTAGAAAGTTATTTTGAAATTTATGCCACACATTTGACAATGACCATATCCCTATACATGTTTTTAACAGTCTCTCTGGGGGCATCTATCATATCCTCTCCATTCAGTGTCTACTCTTTTGTTCAGAGTTAGACCCAGAAGAGTTATTTTTGCTTTTATGCTTCTCTTTCTCTCTCAGTCTGTCTCTCTTTCTCTTTCTAAGACACACTCATAGATAATACTAGAATCTATTTTTCTCTTTCTAAACGAGCATCCTTTTCCTCAGTCACTACTTAATAATTCATTTTTTTCTCTCTCTTTATCAGGCAATTATTTACAATCCCTCTTTCTATCCCTAAATATATCCCAGGGCATAATGGGATTATTTATGCATTTTCAGAAAGGCTAAAATTGTTTCCACATTGTTACTTAATTTTGTTTTATTAACTTATTTTTGGGAGGGCAAGAATAATGTCTATATCAAAGGATTAGCTCAAAAGTCCTTTCTTCAGAATGATTCTTTGACATGACTCATGACCATTAGTATAACCTCTACTAAAACAAAGTATGACTCTCTCTCTCTCTCTCTCTCTCTATATATATATATATAGTAAAATGAATACTTTTCATTTTACTTTTCTCTCTGGGAGGGATTAACAGTTCAGAAACAATGAACAGCATTTCTAAGACACAGTCTACATAGACATTTAAGCCCAGGATAATGCATTGAGGAAACTAAGGTGAAATAAAGTTATCTCTCATTTATTTTGTTTATCAACCTGTCATGTGTGCATGTGTGTGTATACACATATATGTCTACATATGCACAGAGTACATTTTCTAAAGAAGTTGATTTAGGAAACATGCAATTTCCCTTCTGTAGAGTGGAGAAGTAAATACTAGCTACTTCCTGTGGCCAATGTACAATAAGATAACATCCCATTTCTTCAGAGATTAAACTTTGGGCAAACTCAGCCACCAGGAAATATAGTATTTTATTAAAGTAGGATTGTGGGAGAATTTAATTAATCAAATATAAATTGAGTTTCAATTTCAAGTCTGCAGGAAACAACAATGCTAATCCATGGTGTTTGTTCTCAAGGGTTTCTTTGGTGGAAGAACAGCTGTGTACCTAATTCTAAAACAAGACCCACCATTGTTAATACTTCACTAGAGATATAACAGTAGCAGGGTAGAGGGTTGTGATGGTCTGTATATATGTCAGTTTGGCTTGGCTATAGTCCCTGGTATTCAATCAAACTATAATTCAGGTGTTTGTATGAAGGTATTTTGTATATGTGATTAATTTTTATGATCAATTAATTTTGAATAAAGGAGATTATTCTAGAGAGTCTGGGTGAGCCTGATTCAACCAGTTGAAAAAACCCTTAAGAGAAAAGCTGAGGCTTCCTAGAAGTAGAAATCCTACCTGTGGACAGCAGCCTCAGTTCATGATGGAGAGTTGTGGCTTGACTTTCCTGATGGCCTATCCTACAAAATTTCTAACTTGTCATATGAGCCCCAACTATCACCTAAGCCAATTCCCTGCAGTAAATCCCTTGACATATATTTCCTACTGGCTGAACCCTGACAGATACAGGGGTTCATTCTGAATTCTTGGTGGTGGAGATTTTGAGTTAAGCCATGAAGGATCAGTAGGATTTAACAGGTAGGGTAAAGGTTATTGGAAAGTGGGAAGATTATGAAAGTTTATATATTTCTGAGTCTAATGTTATCTTTCCACCTCCTCAACTATTCCTCATGTCCCAACCTCCTCTTATACACCCTGTCATTTCTGCTTGCTCATTATAATAATGTTAATATTTACTATTCATTGAGCACTTTCAATGTGCAGGATGGTATTTCTTAATTCCCACAACCATAATAACCTTTACTTTATGAATGACAAAATTGGGTCTCTGATAGATTAAGTGCAGTTGCTATCTTTGTTTCATGTCTTTGTAGTTTTGCCAGCTCTATTTTCACTGCAGCTAGGCATCTAATGGTAGTAAGAGATGATGTCTTCAGGCCTGAAGAAAGAGGCAGAAAACCTCAAGAATGGTTACAGAACACTCTGGTGAAAATGAATGTTCAATATACTGCCTGTCAGTAGTAAAGAAAATGTTAAGACCAGCATTTTTATGTTAAAGAAATAAATTAAGAAATATCACATTTAAAAAGTTTTTATACCAAAAGTAAACTTCAATTATTTAAAAATTTACAAAATGATAATCTTTGTAATCTGATAATATCAAATGAATTAGACATTAAAATGAAAAATATTACAATAGATGAAGAAAGACAGTATATATCAATGTAAAGTTCAACACAACAAGAATCACATTTATTGGCTTCTGTTTATGCAAATCAATAAATGTGATTCATCATATAAACAGAACTAAAAAACTACATGATCATCCCAATAAATGCAGAAAAGTCTTTTGATAAAATTCAACATCTTTTCATGTTAAAAAGTCTCAACAAACTAGGCATTCAAGGTAAATACCTCAAAATAATAAGAGCCGTGTATGACAAACCCATAGCCAACATCATACCGAAAAGGCAAAAGCTGGAAGCATTCCCCTTGTAAGCCAGAACAAGGCAAGAATGCCCACTTTCACCACTCCAATTCAACATAGTGCTGGAAGGGTTCCAAGATGGCCAAACAGGAACAGCTCTAGTCTGCAGCTCCCAGCGTGAGTGACACAGAAGATGGATGATTTCTGCATTTCCAACTGAGGTACCGAGTTCATCTCACTGGGGCTTGTTGGACAGTGGGTGCAGGACAGTGAGTGCAGCCCACTGAGCGTGAGCCGAAGCAGGGCAAGGCATCACCTCACGTGGGAAGCACAAGGGGTCAGGGAATTTCCTTTCCTAGCCAAGGGAAGCTGTGACAGACAGCACCTGGAAAATCGGGTCACTCCCACCTTAATACTGCGCTTTTCCAATGGCCTTAGCAGATGGCACGCCAAGAGATTATATCCCGTGCCTGGTTCAGGGGGTCCCATGCCCACGGAGCCTCGCTTATTGCTAGCACAGCAGTCTGACATCCAACTGCAAGGTGGCAGTGAGGCTGGGGGAGGGGCGCCCGCCACTGCTGAAGCCTGAGTAGGTAAAGAAAGCGGCCTGGAAACTCTAACTGGGTGGAGCCCATCACAGCTCAAGGAGGCCTGCCTGCCTGCCTCTGTAGACTCCACCTCTGGGGGCAGGGTATAGCCTAACAAAAGGCAGCAGAAACCTCTGCAACACGGTCCTGGAAGTCCTACCCAGAGCAACCAGGCAAGAGAAGGAAATAAAAGGCATCCAAATAGGAAGAGAGGAAGTCAAACTATCTCTCTTCACAGATAATATAATTCTATACCTAGAAAACCCCATAATCTTTGCTCAAAGGCTCCTGGATCTTATAAAACGTCAGGGAAGTTTCAAGATACAAAATCATTGTACACAAATCAGTACCATTTCTATATAC
Source organism: Mandrillus leucophaeus (assembly GCF_000951045.1). Classification (NCBI taxonomy): domain Eukaryota; kingdom Metazoa; phylum Chordata; class Mammalia; order Primates; family Cercopithecidae; genus Mandrillus; species Mandrillus leucophaeus. Next base: position 847,425 of record NW_012109808.1, on the reverse strand, counting down.
CAATAATATCCAAGC
>NW_012109808.1:835711-847360 GCF_000951045.1 Mandrillus leucophaeus | reverse complement strand
CCTACAAAATTTCTAACTTGTCATATGAGCCCCAACTATCACCTAAGCCAATTCCCTGCAGTAAATCCCTTGACATATATTTCCTACTGGCTGAACCCTGACAGATACAGGGGTTCATTCTGAATTCTTGGTGGTGGAGATTTTGAGTTAAGCCATGAAGGATCAGTAGGATTTAACAGGTAGGGTAAAGGTTATTGGAAAGTGGGAAGATTATGAAAGTTTATATATTTCTGAGTCTAATGTTATCTTTCCACCTCCTCAACTATTCCTCATGTCCCAACCTCCTCTTATACACCCTGTCATTTCTGCTTGCTCATTATAATAATGTTAATATTTACTATTCATTGAGCACTTTCAATGTGCAGGATGGTATTTCTTAATTCCCACAACCATAATAACCTTTACTTTATGAATGACAAAATTGGGTCTCTGATAGATTAAGTGCAGTTGCTATCTTTGTTTCATGTCTTTGTAGTTTTGCCAGCTCTATTTTCACTGCAGGTAGGCATCTAATGGTAGTAAGAGATGATGTCTTCAGGCCTGAAGAAAGAGGCAGAAAACCTCAAGAATGGTTACAGAACACTCTGGTGAAAATGAATGTTCAATATACTGCCTGTCAGTAGTAAAGAAAATGTTAAGACCAGCATTTTTATGTTAAAGAAATAAATTAAGAAATATCACATTTAAAAAGTTTTTATACCAAAAGTAAACTTCAATTATTTAAAAATTTACAAAATGATAATCTTTGTAATCTGATAATATCAAATGAATTAGACATTAAAATGAAAAATATTACAATAGATGAAGAAAGACAGTATATATCAATGTAAAGTTCAACACAACAAGAATCACATTTATTGGCTTCTGTTTATGCAAATCAATAAATGTGATTCATCATATAAACAGAACTAAAAAACTACATGATCATCCCAATAAATGCAGAAAAGTCTTTTGATAAAATTCAACATCTTTTCATGTTAAAAAGTCTCAACAAACTAGGCATTCAAGGTAAATACCTCAAAATAATAAGAGCCGTGTATGACAAACCCATAGCCAACATCATACCGAAAAGGCAAAAGCTGGAAGCATTCCCCTTGTAAGCCAGAACAAGGCAAGAATGCCCACTTTCACCACTCCAATTCAACATAGTGCTGGAAGGGTTCCAAGATGGCCAAACAGGAACAGCTCTAGTCTGCAGCTCCCAGCGTGAGTGACACAGAAGATGGATGATTTCTGCATTTCCAACTGAGGTACCGAGTTCATCTCACTGGGGCTTGTTGGACAGTGGGTGCAGGACAGTGAGTGCAGCCCACTGAGCGTGAGCCGAAGCAGGGCAAGGCATCACCTCACGTGGGAAGCACAAGGGGTCAGGGAATTTCCTTTCCTAGCCAAGGGAAGCTGTGACAGACAGCACCTGGAAAATCGGGTCACTCCCACCTTAATACTGCGCTTTTCCAATGGCCTTAGCAGATGGCACGCCAAGAGATTATATCCCGTGCCTGGTTCAGGGGGTCCCATGCCCACGGAGCCTCGCTTAGTGCTAGCACAGCAGTCTGACATCCAACTGCAAGGTGGCAGTGAGGCTGGGGGAGGGGCGCCCGCCACTGCTGAAGCCTGAGTAGGTAAAGAAAGCGGCCTGGAAACTCTAACTGGGTGGAGCCCATCACAGCTCAAGGAGGCCTGCCTGCCTGCCTCTGTAGACTCCACCTCTGGGGGCAGGGTATAGCCTAACAAAAGGCAGCAGAAACCTCTGCAACACCGTCCTGGAAGTCCTACCCAGAGCAACCAGGCAAGAGAAGGAAATAAAAGGCATCCAAATAGGAAGAGAGGAAGTCAAACTATCTCTCTTCACAGATAATATAATTCTATACCTAGAAAACCCCATAATCTTTGCTCAAAGGCTCCTGGATCTTATAAAACGTCAGGGAAGTTTCAAGATACAAAATCATTGTACACAAATCAGTACCATTTCTATATACCAATAATATCCAAGCTAAATCAAAAATTTTGAGAGCCAAATCAAGAATGCAATCCCATTCCCAACAGCCACAGAAAGAATAAAATATCTAGGAATACAACTAACCAGGAAGGTAAAAGATCTCAACAATGAGAATTACAAAAGACTGCTGAAAGAAATCAGAGATAAAACAAACAAATGGAAAAATATTTCACATTCATGGACATGAAGAATCAATATTGTTAAAATGGCCATACTGCCCAAAGCAATTTACAGACTCGATGTTATTTCTATAAAACTACCAATGACATTTTTCACAGAATTAAAAAAAAAGTTCTAAAATTCATTTGGAACCAAACAGGAGTTTAAATAGCCAAAGCAATCCTGAGCAAAAAGAACAAAGCTAGAGGCATCACACTCCCCGACTTCAAACTGTACCTCAAGGCTACAGTAAGTAAAACAGCATGCTACTGGTACAAAAACAGACACACAGACCAATGGAACAGAATAGAGAACCCAGAAATAAAGCTGTACACCTATGACCATCTGATCTTTGACAAAGCCAATAATAACAAGCAATGAGGAAAGAACTCGCTATCAAATAAATGGTGCTGAAATAACTGGCTAGCCATATGCGGAAGATTGAAACTGGATCCCTACCTCTTACCATATACCAAAATCAACTCGAGATGGATTAAAGACTTAAATGTAAAATCTAAAAACTATAAAAACCCTAGAGAAAAACCTAGGTAATACCATTCTGGACTTTGGTCCTGGCAAAACTTCATTAATGAAGACTCTAAAAGAAATTGCAATAAAAGCAAAACTCAACAAGTGGTACCTAATTAAACTGAAGAGCTTCTGCACAGCAAAAGAAACTGTCAACAGAGTAAACAAACAACCTACAGAATTGGAGAGAATATTTGCAAACTGTGCATACAACAAAGATATAATATCCAGAATCCATAAGGAACTTAAATTAACAAGCAAAAAACAAACAACTCCATGAAAAATATGTGAAGGACATGAACAGATACTTTTCAAAAGAAGACATACATGTGACAAGCATATGAAAAAATGCTCAACATCATTAATCATTAGGAAAATGCAAAACAAAACCACAATGAGATACCATCTCACACTAGTCAGAATGGTTATTAATGAAAGCAAAAAAATAACAGGTGCTGTGAGGTTGCAAAGAAAAGGGCACTCTTATATGCTGCTGGTGGGAATGTAAATTAGTCCAGTTATTGTAGGAAGCAGTCAGAAGATTTCCCAGTCTGGAGATGTCTGGTTGCTGAATAGGACAATCAGACAAAAGTTAAGAAAGAAAATAGATGACTTGAAGTATATAAAAAACTAACTAAATCTAATAGACATATACAGAGCACTTTACCCAACAACAGCACACACAGTCTTCTCAAGTGCATAGGGGAATTTTTCAAGATAGACAAATGTTTAACTTCCCAAAGAAGTTAAAATAGAACCACCATTTGACCCAGCCATTCCATCACTGGGTGTATACCCGAAGAAATATAAACAATCATACCAAAAGACATGTAACGCATGCATTCATCACAGCACTATTCACAATTATAAAGACATGGAATCAACCTAGATGCCCACCAACATTGGAGTAGATAAAGAAAAAGTGGCACATATACACCGTGGAATACTACATAACCATAAAAAAGGAACAAAATCATGTCCTTTTTAGCAATATGGAGTCACCTGGAGGCCATTACCCTAAGCGAATTAATGCAGAAAAGGCAAGCCAAATGCTACATGTTGTCACAAGTGGGAGCTAAATTTTGAGTACACATGGACACAAAGAAGGGAAGGGAACAATAGACACTGGGGCCTACTTGAGAGTGAAGGTTGGGAGGAGGTTGAGAATTGAAAAACTACATATCAGTTATTATGCTGATTACCTGGGTAACAAAATTATCTGTACACAAAACCCTTGTGGCATGCAATTTACCCATGTAACAAACACCTCTTAAATGTAAAATAAAAGCTGGAAAGAAAAAAAAATACAGCAAGAAGGTATAATAATTATAGACATTTACACACTAGCAGACTATCAAAATATATAAAGCGAAAATGAACAGAATTTTGCCCCTGAAGGGAGGAATAGATAGATCTACAATAAGAGTTGGAAACTTCAATACCCCATTCTCAACAGTGGATAGAACAACCAGACAGAAGATAAATAAGAAAATAAAGGACTTGAACAATATAGTAAACCAACTAAATCTAACAGATATGTACCAAACACTCTTCCAGCAACAGCACACACATTATTCTCAAGTGCATAAGGGACATTTTTCAAGATAGACAAATATTAGGCTAAAATAAAGTCTCAATACATTTAATAAGATAGCTATCACACAAAGTATCCTCTCCCACCACTACAAGGCAAAGTTAGAAATCAATAATAGAACTAAAGCTAATAATTCACAAAATTATGGAAAGTAAACAACGCTTGAACTACTAATGGATCAAAGAAGAAATCACAAGGGAAATTACAGAATAGAGACAAATGAAAATGAAAACACAATATATTAAAATGCAAGGGATGGAGCAAAAGCAGTACTTAGAGAGAAATTTATAGGTATAAACGCTTACATTAAAAAACAAGAAAGATCTCAAATCAACCACTTAACTTTACAACTTACAGAACTAGACAAAGAACAAACTGAACTCAAAACTAGAAGAAGAAAACATACAACAAAGATTATGGCATAGATAAATGAATGTGAGAATGGAAAAATTATTGAGTAAATCAACAAAACCAAAAGTTGGCTCTACAAAAAGATCAAAAGATCAACTGATCTTTAGCTAGATGGACTCTCAGTCCATCTCAGAAAAATTATCCTTTACATGAGCATTTTCTCTAGTTCCTTCACTTTGATCTACCTTCTCTGAAAGAGAGTGACTATGAGCTTTCAGATTCGTATTTGCATTGCATAGTGGCCTGTGTGTGTTGCTAAAAAACAAGATTGTTAAAGTGAATACAGTTGGAAAGGTATTTCTTTAATTTTGCCATGAAATTTTTATGCACTCAAACATTAGCTTAAATTTTTGAAAATAAAAAAGTAATTTGGGGTCATGCATATATATAACTACCATTTGTTCACTCTCACTTTCAGACAATAAATATTGGACAGAAACATAATGTTGCGGTTAAGTTTTGCACTCTGGAGTTACAAGACTCGGGTAAAAATCCTGCTGTTGCTACTGGGCCATAGTGGAAGAGTGAACCTTTTGCTCTGTTGATTTCCTGTTTTTAAATTTTATTTTACATTAGAATCAGAGGATACATGTGCATTACATGGGTATGCTGCATACAGGTGGGAACTGGGCTTACAGTGTACCCATTCTTTATCATTAAAATGGGATTGTTAACAATACTTTTCTCAAAGGATAGTTGTAAAGACGAAAGTGCCTGGCATTAGTAACATTTGCAAAATGTTAGCTATCCTTATCAATTACCTAACAGATATTAGGCTCAGGGTTAGGGATTGGGATTAGAAAGATAAGGATCTATCCTCACCCTTTATCCTCCTTTCCCCACCTCACAGAGAGTCAAGAGACTGTGGGGAGAGGTAGGATCTGACCATTAAGGGTCAGGACCAAAGAATGTACAATGTTGTTGCCTCTCTTTTTAGATGTGAGATCCATGACATTGAACTAATTCTTAGTAAAAATGTGTGGCTGCCATGGCTGAGGATAGATCAGCTGTCCTCTTCACTTCAACCACTATAAAATGTATCCTTGGATTAGCAACACAGTTGATGTTGAGATGCCTGGGGAAAAGAAATCTCTTATCTATACTCCATAATTTTTTTCCTGTTTGATTTCTGTTACCTAAAATTCTTGGAACGAAAGACCTCTAAGTTACTTCCAATTCTAAAATTTTTATTCTATGATAGAGCATTTTCCTTGTGCTTATAGAACTATATGGCTTAAAATATAAATTCCTGTAAATCAGGGGAAATGATCAATTAACATTCACGTGAAGGTTTGCAGGACAGAAAACAGATTCTCCTCATGAGCAGTCTGAGAGAAGGGCCTTTCAAGGAAGGTGAATAAAATTTCTTGAGGATATAGGATTCCAAAATGGAAAAGGAAGATAGGCCAGTAAAATGAGAGTGTAGACTGAATATGATGATTGCCTATTTTGTGATTTTGCATAGAGCATCACAGTTATGTAGAAAGATGAGCAGAGTGGAGCAAGGAACAGGGAGCTTGAGGTTTTTAGACTCAATTGACTTCCTAACTCAGTTATTTTCAGCCAACTGGACTAAAATTAAACAGAGTTGACCCTTGAACAACATAAGTTTCAACTGCGTGGATCCACTTACACGTGAATTATTTTCAATAAAAGTTACATCTAATGTGCTTGTCTCCCCTGCCTTCCCCTCCACCTCTGCCACTCCTGAGACACAAAAACCAACCTCTCCTCTTCCTCAGACTACTCTACATGAAGATAACGAGGATGAAGACCTTTATGATGATCCACTTCCACATAATGAATAGTACATATATTTTCTCTTCTATATGATTTTCTTAATAACCTTCTTTCTCTATCTTACATTATTTTAAGAATGCAGTATTTAATACTTAAACAGATTTACAAGAGAAAAAAAAGAACCCCATCAAAAAGTGGGCAAAGGATATGAACAGACATTTTTCAAAAGAAGACACTTATGCAGCCAAAAAACATATGATGAAAAGTTCATCATCACTTCTCATTAGAGAAATGCAAATCAAAATCACAGTGAGATACCATTTCATGCCAGTTACAATGGTGATCATTAAAAAGTCAGGAAACAACAGTTGATGGAGAGGATGTGGAGAAATAGGAACACTTTTACACTATTGGTTGGAATGTAAATTAGTTCAACCATTGTGGAAGAAAGTGTAGCAATTCCTCAAGGATCTAGAACTAGAAATACCATTTGATCCAGCAATCCCGTTACTGGGTATATTCCCAAAGGATTGTAAATCATTCTGCTATAAAGACACATGCACACTATTGCACCACTATTCACAACAGTAAAGACTCAGAACCAACCCAAATGCCCATCAATGATAGACTGGATAAAGAAAACGTGGCACATATACACCATGGAATACTATGCAGCCATAAAAAAGGATGAGTTCGTGTCCTTTGCAGGGACATGGATGAAGCTGGAAATCATCATTCTCAGTAAACTAACACAAGAACAGAAAACTAAACACCACATGTTCTCACTCATAAGTTGGAGCTGAACAATGAGAATACATGGACACAGGGCGGGGAACATTACGCACTGGAGCCTGTCTGGGGGTAGGGAGATAGAGGAGGGATAGCATTAGGAGAAATACCTAATGTAAATGAAGGGTTGATGGGTGCAGCAAACCACCATGGCACATGTATACCTATGTAATAAACCTGCACATTCTGCACATGTACTCCAGAACTTTAATAATAAAAAAGAATATAGTATTTAATACATATATAAAATATGTGTTAACTGTTTATGTTATTGGTAAGACTTCCATTTAATACTAGGCTATTAGTAGTTAAGTTTTTGGGGAGCCAAAAAAAATATACATGGATTTTTGACTGTGTGTGTGTGGAGGTGGGAGAGGAGTTGCATTCCTAACGCCTGCCCTAACCCCTGCATTATTCCAGGTCACCTATAAATATTCATTATCTTTTGGGCCTGGCTCTGCTAATACACATAACACATATTACTGTTTCCTGCACTGCTTTGTGTAGTTACAATTGGCCTGAATTCTTTGCTCAAAGACAGCAAGTTCACCTCTCCTAGCCACATACCAGACTGGCTTGTCAAACTGTCAGCTGTAGTAGTTTCCCAGATGCCTCTGGCACCATGTCAGCACTGGAGGCAGTGTCTGTGAATCCTGAGGCATAGCTCTGTCTTCCCTGCCTGCCATTGCCCTGTCTTGACTCACAGTGCAGCTGCCCTGCAATGCACTTCCATCTAGCCTGCCACAAGGAATACACTGCCTTTCTGCTTGTCATTTCCTATTGTTCACCCCGTCTAACTCCTCTGACTACACACAGAAACCCATATCAACTCATAAAGAATCATTCGGGAACTCCAGAGATGAAAAGGCATGGGCTAGAATGTGCCTCCTCTCCTCTCTCTCTCTCTCTCATGCTAGATTCAGGACACTCCTTTTTATTTGCCAATTCAGAACACAGGAAGACCAAGCTCTGAGGTTTGTAGGTAAGGCCTATGCATAAAATAAAAATATATATATTTTGTAATTCCCATATATTCAAATACTTTGGGAGGCCCATGAAGTTTAATAGACAGAGATTTCATGTGGAATAGAGTTAACCTGTTTCTCTTCCTGCCAAAGGGAACAGAAAATATTCTTCCCTTTGCTAGAGGCACAGGCAGGACACAGAGGTAAGACCTTGTGGGTGCTCAAGTTAGTGAGAACATCTAGAATCTTCTGGAAATGATGAGGTGAGTGATCTATAGCAAGAAATCTACACTGGCATTGGTTGGAATTAACGTCTTCTTAGAAATAACTGGATAAAGGTCTGATATTAAAAAGCGACATCCCAGAGCAAGCTGTTATGGGACAAGTACAAAATGGCCTGAACTTAAAAGAACCAGCAGGACTAAGATAGTGAAACATGAGGAATATGGACTGAATTAGAAAGGAGAGTGTTAGTAATATCTAGTCAAGATATCTCAAGGACATCTTCCGTAAGATAAATGAAAGTTTTCTGTTGGAACCCTAGTAGATACTATTTATATTTTTCTTAAACATAATTAAGTATAAAATAATAGATAACAAATATATGCTTTATTTACTTACAGTATAGGTTGCTATCTTCATAAAGACTCAAGTTAAAGGACCTCACCAAGTTGTTGTTCTAGATAAGACTTCTGTACAGGGAAGATCATATCTGTTACTACACTCGGGATACATTAACTGAACAAATATTTACTGAACAGGTCTATGTACTTGACACCCTACTGGGTACTTGATATACAACGGTAACAAAAGAGACCAAAAAAGTCTCTGCCCTCGTGGCAAAGTCATGTCCCATACAGATAAAGAATATTGAGAGGTCTATCTATCTAGCTATCTAGAAAGGTAATACATGAATGAAAAGGAAAGATGCCTTAGTCTTTATCCTAAAATTTTGCTTGCATTTACTAGTTCAGTTTTCTAAAACTACTCCAGCAGTGCAATCAAGTGTTAGGTATTAAGTGTGGATAGAAAGATAGATACCTAGGAAATCTCTTGATTTCAATAATTATGAATGTTTTAGTCAGGGAAATGTAAGACTCATTGGGCACAATTGTGTATTCTGTCCAACATGAGTGTATTCTTCCAGAGAGAAGTAGGAGAATACAAAAAGAATTGGGCAGTAGAAGGGAGAAGGCAATGGGATAGTGGAGAGGAAGCATGTTTGAGTAAACACGAAAGAGATCAAGAGTTGAAAAGAAGCAAACTGCAAAGTATTCATTAGCATCGCACTTTTCATATTTTAGACCAGAATATGGTAATGATGTTTTGTTTTATATTTTTCTCCACACTCCCCTTCAAGCCCTCAATTAGACTTTGAGAAAGAAGTCAGAGCACCTTCAAAACTTTCCGCTTAATCACCTATAACGAATGTTCATTTAATGATTGTCTTTTTGTACCACACAAGAAGTAACAGTGCTTTTAGCAAAAGAAATGGAATGAGAAAGAAATTGCCTAATCAGCCCTGCTCATGCAGTGCTTTGTAAGAGAGATTATTGAATTTTCAGTCTCTGCAGAATTTTAATGAAGCTCCATCTTGCTGGAAAATCCAGCCCTTTGTCAATAGAGTTCAATAACTCGACCACCCATGTAATAAGATGTACCAGTTGAAATCTTTTACTCTCCAAATCCAGAAGTATGCCAGAAGCACCCTGAAAATAGGGAAGCATGTTTTATGTGTCTGCCACTGTAGATAAAAATTTGGAGGTCATGGATAAAATGCTATGATATAAATAGTAGACTCATTATTTATATCATAGGCCTAGTTAAATAATATTTGTAAAGATAAACCATACTAGCTATAATTATGTGCCAGACACTCTGCTAAGGACTATACATACCATCACTCATCTTATCCTCACAACTCTAGAAGAATAACTCTAGTTACTCTTATTATTTTTACTTTGGACATGAGAAAATGGAAGTTTAGTGTGGTAGACAGAATAATGGCTCTCAAAGGTGTAAGTTTCCTAATCCCTGGAAACCTGAGAATATGTTACCTTATATGGCAAAAGGGACTTTGCAAATGCAATTAAGTTAAAGATCTCGAGATGCAGAAATTATCTAGATTATCCAGGTGGGTTAGATGTATCACAAGAGTCCTTATACAGGGGAAGCAAAATACACTAGGAGTCAAAAACACAGTATAATATATGGTGATGGAAGCAGAGGATAAAACAAAGCAGGAAGGAACCCTGATGCAGGTGACCTCTAGAAGCTGGAGGAGGTAATGAAACAAATTCTCCCCTACACCCTGCAGAAAGAACCAGCCCTACCAAAACCTTGATTTTAACCAAATGAACCTGATTTCAGATTTCCAGCCTCCATAAATGTAAAAGAAAAGATTTGCATTGTTTTAAGCCACCAAGTTTGGGATTATTTGTTATAGCAGCGAGAGAAAAATAATATGCTTAGTAAGAGTAGTTAATTCCCACAAGGTTATTCATCTAGGGCAAGGGTTCTCAACCTTGACACTATTGACATTTTGAGCAGGACTTCACTGCTGTGTTCGCTGTCCTGTGCATTGCAAGATGTTTACCAGTCTTCCTTGCCTATACCTACTAGATGCCAGTAGCACTCTGCCTTATTTGTAATAACTCAAAATGCTTGCAAACTTTGAAAAATGTCTACTGAGGGGCAAAATTGTCCCTGATTGAGAATCATTAAGGTTAGTGGAATTAGGATTCAAGCTCAGGTTCTCCAGATCAAGAAAGAACCTCCAGATCAAGTAAATCCAGGTCTGTCTACTGGGGAAACATATGTTCTAATATATTCTCAGAAATTCAGCTTCAAATCTTTGCAAATCTGTTGACAGTTATCTCAGGTTGGGGGTTAGATATAAGGTGTTTATTATGAATCAACATTTGTGAAAGGAAGAGAGAGAACCATTATTGGATGGAGAGAGAAGTTGAACTGAAATGCTGTCTGACAAATTCTTACCCAACAAAATAGAGCACTCTAGAGATAATCCATTAAAGTTGTTGCACATTGTGTCAAGATGGCCAAGATTTTATGCTGATGCCTCATTCAGTCACCAAATATGGGCTTCAAGGGAAGGTTGTAACTTTTGACAAGGAAGCTCTTTGCAGCTGAAGCTGTAAGGGAGTAAGTTACTGTTACTGAAGACAGTAAGAAAGGTGACTACACTGCTCACAGTCGAGTGGCAATTCATTCTTTGAAGGGGAATCTAGGTAACGTATCTCCAAATCTGCTAATATTCATCCATTGCACTGCTTAGGTCCACTTCTTAATATGTTTTTGGAGTAACTCTTCCAGGATTCTGGTAGCCTCTCCTCTTGAGAGTAAACTTACAAGAGGTAGACTAGGAAGGCAGGCCTCCATCACTGCAACAGGTCTTGAGTCTACAAATAATGCTTATCACTCTCCTCCTCCACTATCTATTTTAT
>NW_012109808.1:831936-834781 GCF_000951045.1 Mandrillus leucophaeus | reverse complement strand
GAAAAATTAAGACTCTATGCTGGGCGAATTCATTAGATTAGCAGCTGTGGAGTTTTGCATTTACAAAAAAAGAAAATTATCTTGGGAGTTTGGTTCCATTACCACCAGTTTATTGTTCCCTGTAGATCAATATGTACCACATGGTGCCATTTTCTCCTAGAAATTCCCAGAGTTGGGTAACAAAAGTACTATGGGAGAAGAATGAAATCCATGGTAGACACTAGAAAAACAACCAGGTTCTAATGTTAGAAATGACTTTTGATTAGAATTATTGCAAATAATACAGTTTTAATTGAAATTACTATTGAAAATACTTTGAGAATGATTCTTATTTTTATGCATCATTTTTTTCAGTAGTTAGATAAGAGCCATTAGTGTTTTTCATTATGTTAATAGCATGATCAAATGATACTTTAGTAATACTAGCATTGTGAAAATGACCCTATGGATCAAATAGTAGACAAACAGGAGAATACTCCTAGGTAGGAGGCTATTAAAATGGTTCAGGCTGAAGTTAGTGTGACCAGAACCAGGATAGTAGCAGCAGAGGTGTTACTGTAAGACATTTATAAGACTAGGTGATTTGTTTTCCTTGAAGATGATGAATTAAGGGAAAGACTCCCAGGTTTCATGCATGGGTAACTGGAATAGTGATGGTGGCATTCTTGGAAATTGAAGCATGAGGAAGAACATTAGGAGGAGTTGCTGGTTGAAATGTAAAGTCACTATTCTGTGTTAATCTAGGTGGGATGAACAGCTGCGGCTAAACATATCTGAATACTTTTGAAAAGGGACTATCTTCAAGATGGTCACACTGGCATATTTTTATTCCTTTAACAAATACTTGGTGAATACTGACTCTGTACTTTGTTATCCTTGAGAAGACCTTTTATATCTGATTAAATGATGACCAGATCATTTAAATGGATCAGAACGCAATGCAACAAATCTCTTCACACAATGTTATTCCAAATGAGCACTGATTCAGTTTGGGTCAATTATTGATTTATAAATTCCAGCAATAGAAACTCCCTTGAGAATAAGGTTTTATGTTCATAAAAGCCTTTTATTACAAAAACAAATACCACCAGGGGAGTAAAATATTATTAGCCATTTATATGTTAAGGTAATTTGCTAATGAAAATGGAGGCGATTAGTAAGAGTTCAGAAAATACATCAACATCTTCAGCTTCTACACAGTTTAGCATTGACCAGTCTAGATAAAGAGTTTTTCAGATGTGACAGATAAGTGTGGGGGAAAAAAGACTACATTTGTGAAGTTTGGTCTTCAATGTGGAAAAAAAAAAGTACTGAAAATAATATGGGCACAGACTGATAATGTGCTAGGAGTGTATAGTTACAAAGATTTGCTAAGGTATTTTTGGTGAAAGGATATGTTTTTTCATACGTTGTTTTCCTGAAATGAAGACCAACAGGTTTACTTAATAAGCTTCCATTTTGAAAGATCATATTTCCCATTTGAAAAGGACAGAGAATCATTTCTTCAGTGGAATAGTGGGTTCAAAGTAGATTAGCCAAATGTCTAGGTTTGCTCAGGACTGAGAAGATTCTGGGATGTGAGTCTTACCTTTTAAAAACCAGGATAGTCCTGGACAAACTGGGAACAATTGGTTACCACACAGTCTCAAAGTGAAAAGCAAGCTGGGTTCCAGGAGCCATATATGTATGTGGTCTTGGCTGTTGCAGAACATGAATGTCTTCTTTCTGGAATAGTCTTTATGGTCCCTAGAGGTCTGGCTCTAGGGAGCCATCGAGACATGGGGTCTCAGTCTCTATATAGCAATGGTGACCTTGGACAATCCATACATGGGCAAGAGAGTTTGTTTCTCTTAAGTTCCATTATTAGGAACGTGATTTCTGAGTCAGGTGATCTGGGACATGTTTCCATAAGCCAGTTTAATTACGCACTAAACCTTGGTGATTTGTTACTTGATTTTACATGGTTTTAACTCATTAGGAGAAATCAATGGTGTATGCATTAAGTGCAGACAAAAGGACTGTTATATTTTCAGTAGTAATAAAAAAAGGCAACTCTGGCTGGCTCAGAAGAAAAAAAAAAAAGTTTAGCAGGGTGCTTTGCTAGAGTACTTCATTTAACCAAAAAATAGGAAGGGCAGGAATAGCCATACGTCAAGAACAGCTAGAACTCAACGCTTTAATATCCTTCGTCAGTCTCTCACCTCTACTTCTCACTGTACACTACTTAATCTTCCACTCTACAGACTAAACTTCATCATGTGAAGGAAATATAGATACCAAGAGCTCCTACCTTTTATACCTTGAGACTCTTGCACCAGAAAAAGAAAGAGTTGCACTTTTCTGTCCTCCATTAGAAAAAAAAAAAATCCCAGGGAAATCTCTTTATTAGCAGATATTTGGACAGGTGCATAGATCTGGGCAAGTCATCCATGATTGTGACCTGTAAAATCTGAACAATACTGTGGGAGGTGTGTGGTTGGAGTTTCTGGAAGATATAACACAACAAGAGAAGGTGTGGTAAGAAGAAAAAAAACTATTACAGATTTCAAAGATGTCAGCATGGCAAAAGAATGCCTCCATATAACTCGGAAAAGTGTCTCACAAAGTATGGCGACCAGACCAGCAGCATCAGTAACATGGGAACATGTTAGGCGTATAAACCCTGGGCCTCACTCTAGAGTCCTGATCAGAAATTGTGGGGTGGGGCCTAACAATCTGTTTTAACAAGCACTTCAGGTGATTCTGATGTGTGTCAAACTTTGTATAAGCCACTACCCTAAAAAGTAAGAGCTACTTTTGGCCAGGCGTGGTAGCTCATGCCTGTAATCCCAGCACTTTGGGAGGC
>NW_012109808.1:828374-831181 GCF_000951045.1 Mandrillus leucophaeus | reverse complement strand
GTCTTATTTTCTTTTTTGTTTTGCTCAAATCCAAGCAAAAATAATAACACTTACCTGAATGTCCCCCTTAAAATAAGCTGTTCTATTAAGCCATGTTCTAAAGCAAAGTTGCTCAAGTGCCTTTGAACTTTATTTTTATTATTGTTTTATTTAAGTAACTAGTACTTTTAACCATTTAAAAATAGATCGAAAATTAATGCCATTTTTTTTAACGAAGGACTTGAGAGTTTTGCTTAGTTTCTGTTATAGTATTTCATTTTTTAAAAATTTGAAGATATTTTGACATTTAACATTTCCACAAGATTTATATTATAGACTGAGGGACAGGCTGCTTGACTTTTATATTCGGATTCTGCCACTTTCTGACTGTGATTCTAGGCAAGTTATTTACTTTTAAAAGCCTCTTTCTCCTCATGGTTAACCTAAGAAGACTAAAACCACTTACTTTATAGGATTACTGCAACAATTATATGAGAACACGCAGTCATTTCTTTAACGTAGAGCCTGACACACAGTGAGGTCACCGACAAATGCTAGTGATAACTAGCCATTCCTTTTGAGAGATGTTGCTTCACTTTGATCTTACATTGATAGCCCAAAGACTTAGCCATTTTTATTTGCAGCTCATAAAAAAGAAAATAAATATCTGCATGCAAGAACAGGTGTTAAGAGTTTATAGCAGTTTACCATGTTATCCAATAATGAATGACACTCAGTAAAAATATATAAAACATTTCTAATTCTAGGATTAGGAATTAATAAATATATTCTGACCTGCAAAGAAGAGGAAAAAAAAAACTATGATGTATTAAGAACTGCTTGTAATAGGCATCATAATTTCTCATGAGTTTAGGATTATTAGTAAAACAAAATAAAAATAAAAGACCTGCTTTGTGCTAACTGTATAAATTGTTGATATTGTTGTCATTGTCATTGAAGAAACTAGAGAGTCTTTGTAGGACTTGCCACTGACTTTTCTTTTTGCTGACAATAATAATGAAAAATGAATTCCTAGTGGTAATTGTAAACATGTCTACACCATGTAGCAACTTGGTTCTTTGTAATGCTGAGATTATATAGCCTCACAAATAAATTTTCTTAACATCAGAATTCCTGGGTCTTAGAGAAAGATGAAGTAATCTCTAGGTCTTATCTGTAAAAGTTCTTACTGAAAGAATTTTGTACAGAGCCATTTTAGTTGCCCAAACTGAGAGAAAGTAGAAGTCAGATAGAGCAGCTGTTTTATTGCTGTACAATGATGCTGCATAATAGTTCAACTAAGCAGGAGACAGACTTGATTCCAATTCTCACTGCAGTGGGAATTTCAGGTAGACTGAATGTAATTACTTTCTTTGGAGTTAGGCCAAGTTGTCTGGGTTATGAGCATCTCGTTGTGGACAATTTGTGCTGTGGGATCATTAATGGCTAAACGTGCTCAGTGCCCAAAATCTTCATGTTTCACAGCAGCCAGAAAGAAACTTGATGAGATTATCTTATGCATCACTCCATTTTCAAATGGAGCAGGGCATATCTCAGAGTGCTTCCTGTAGGTGTTGATATGATCTGTGGAACTTTTGAGACATTTGGATGATGAGTATTAGTAGATGTAGCCATTAATATTCACTATGCATCCTTCGCCTATGTCCAAAGGGACTTGTAGCAACTTACAGATAAAAACAGTGCAAAATATGACATGTGAGGATGAAAAATAATGGGAGGAATCGATGTTTTCAGATATTGGAGTTAAGTAGAACAAACCATTTTGGAAAGGCTGTTAAACTTAGGATGAATATACACCAAAATGTATGACTTTCTCTTATTTTCTTTTGTTAATCCTAGTGCATAGTGGGTGCTCACAGCACTGAGAAAAAAAAATGAGTGAACAGATACACCAGCAGGGAATTTTTTTCTGGCTATGGAAGTCAAACAGAAACCTGTTGAGTGGTTCCTTGTATTAAGAACAGGACAGATAATTTGGACAGTAATCTTAGGCACATTTCTACACAAGAGGCTGAATTATTCAACTAACCAGCATGTCTTAGCTTTTGTTATGTTCTTTCCAAAATTCCAAAATTCAGTTATATCTGGGAATGCCTTTAAAAGTCTAGGAAAGTCAACATTAATATTTAATTCAACAGAAATGTGAGAGAGATAATTGTTCTAAAGGTGAGTAAGACCTAGTTTCTGTCTTGAAATAGAAACAATCCAGAAGGGGAAGTTAGGTAGTACCTCATTCTCTAAAAGTAAAAAATAATAACAAAAGAAACCCCCAAATTTTAGGCACAGTATTAAAAGTGTCATAAAAAGTATTCAATATTAAGTGCTTTGAGATGGTGGTAGAGTGGATTAAAGGAGAAAAAAGTTAAGCTGGTGACTGGAGCGATTAGGATACACGAATCTCGAGGGATGAGTTGACTATGTATTGTAGGAAGTAGGAGGAAGGTTGTTATTCCAACAATGACAAAGGCAAATGACCCAGTATGTTCGCGTATTTTAAAAATGTAAAATTTGTTTCAGTCAGTAGATATCTACATGTAGGAAAAAGTAACATTATATGAGTAATTGCGACCAAGATTTGGAGGATCTTAAACATCAGAAAAAGGCTATAAGGAGTTATGGAAGGTTGTGGGGGCATTTACTATACTTTCTGAAAGTGACTATGGCAGCAAGGGGGAACAGAGTAGAGAAAACTTGCAACTAAATGGATTTGAGTTATTCAAATGATAAGAAATATGGGTGCACATTTGGGTACTTTTAGTGGAAGTATTTCAAAAGCTTTCTGGTCAAGCTTTGACTTTTCAATTTTT
>NW_012109808.1:774529-828324 GCF_000951045.1 Mandrillus leucophaeus | reverse complement strand
TGAATGTAATTACTTTCTTTGGAGTTAGGCCAAGTTGTCTGGGTTATGAGCATCTCGTTGTGGACAATTTGTGCTGTGGGATCATTAATGGCTAAACGTGCTCAGTGCCCAAAATCTTCATGTTTCACAGCAGCCAGAAAGAAACTTGATGAGATTATCTTATGCATCACTCCATTTTCAAATGGAGCAGGGCATATCTCAGAGTGCTTTCTGTAGGTGTTGATATGATCTGTGGAACTTTTGAGACATTTGGATGATGAGTATTAGTAGATGTAGCCATTAATATTCACTATGCATCCTTCGCCTATGTCCAAAGGGACTTGTAGCAACTTACAGATAAAAACAGTGCAAAATATGACATGTGAGGATGAAAAATAATGGGAGGAATCGATGTTTTCAGATATTGGAGTTAAGTAGAACAAACCATTTTGGAAAGGCTGTTAAACTTAGGATGAATATACACCAAAATGTATGACTTTCTCTTATTTTCTTTTGTTAATCCTAGTGCATAGTGGGTGCTCACAGCACTGAGAAAAAAAAATGAGTGAACAGATACACCAGCAGGGAATTTTTTTCTGGCTATGGAAGTCAAACAGAAACCTGTTGAGTGGTTCCTTGTATTAAGAACAGGACAGATAATTTGGACAGTAATCTTAGGCACATTTCTACACAAGAGGCTGAATTATTCAACTAACCAGCATGTCTTAGCTTTTGTTATGTTCTTTCCAAAATTCCAAAATTCAGTTATATCTGGGAATGCCTTTAAAAGTCTAGGAAAGTCAACATTAATATTTAATTCAACAGAAATGTGAGAGAGATAATTGTTCTAAAGGTGAGTAAGACCTAGTTTCTGTCTTGAAATAGAAACAATCCAGAAGGGGAAGTTAGGTAGTACCTCATTCTCTAAAAGTAAAAAATAATAACAAAAGAAACCCCCAAATTTTAGGCACAGTATTAAAAGTGTCATAAAAAGTATTCAATATTAAGTGCTTTGAGATGGTGGTAGAGTGGATTAAAGGAGAAAAAAGTTAAGCTGGTGACTGGAGCGATTAGGATACACGAATCTCGAGGGATGAGTTGACTATGTATTGTAGGAAGTAGGAGGAAGGTTGTTATTCCAACAATGACAAAGGCAAATGACCCAGTATGTTCGCGTATTTTAAAAATGTAAAATTTGTTTCAGTCAGTAGATATCTACATGTAGGAAAAAGTAACATTATATGAGTAATTGAGACCAAGATTTGGAGGATCTTAAACATCAGAAAAAGGCTATAAGGAGTTATGGAAGGTTGTGGGGGCATTTAATATACTTTCTGAAAGTGACTATGGCAGCAAGGGGGAACAGAGTAGAGAAAACTTGCAACTAAATGGATTTGAGTTATTCAAATGATAAGAAATATGGGTGCACATTTGGGTACTTTTAGTGGAAGTATTTCAAAAGCTTTCTGGTCAAGCTTTGACTTTTCAGTTTTTTTCTCATTCAGAGTATCTCAAGAGTATCTTTGTTTTCACCAGGTCCTCTAATGTGTAAGTACATGATTGAATCTAGGGTTTGCAAACATCCTCAAAACAAATGAAACCATTCATCTGAAACCCCTTTCAAGGCCCTGGCAACTTTCCATTTTAATCAGGGTGATGGCTTATAAGAATAATATTATTCTAATGTCAGTTTCCCAGCCTTGGCTGTTACACTCTAGTTTCCATGACAATTGCATGAATTTCACTGTGGAGGTTTTGCCTTGCTATTTATGTATCTGTGGCATAAACAAATCAATATTCTTATGGACAAATGAAGGCGATTCTGCTTTTGCCTCCATCTCCCTCAATGGGGAGTGAGTTCAGGGAATGTTTGAGCAGAAAGCAACTTCTTATGTTATCTGTTTCAACACTATCATATGTCAGATATAGAGAGCACACAGGCCAAGTGCCTTCTGAAACATGTACTGAAGTAGAATCACTTATGGAACAAAAGTGTCACTTCTAAGATCATGAAGAAGTAAACCGATGGCTGGATATTCCTACTCACTTTTTAGAGCTTCTTTCTTCTTCCAGGCTACTCTTTCTCTTCCCACACTGAGTACTCAAGGCACAGTATTCTTCTAACTACATGAGAATCCACGAAAGACTATCTCCTCACCTCCTCTGGTCATCCGCTTGCTTTAAGACTATTTTCCCACACTCTTTCCTGTAAGCTTATCAGAAATTGCTGATGTCATATTCCATGTCGACTTAAATCTCAGCTACCTCTGTAGGTGCTACTTAGGTAAACACATTTATAGTAAGAACAGTAAAGCTAATCCCTGCCTGAAAGTCCCAGAAATTCTGTTAAAGTATTTACGTTTTAGTAGAGGACCAGTAAAGATCCTTAGCACAAATAGAACAAATTGTCATTGGTGAGAATTTCAAGAATAAGAATAAATACATAAAACTATAGCCATAGGCATTTATACATAACTGATCATTAGATTATATATAGGTTATTTTGGGGGTAGGAATTCAATCATTCTGGATAAGTGCTTTCTAAGTTGAAAAAGAAGGTAAGGGTAGCTAAGGGTACTTAAACTCGGTAGGCAACTGCAATTTCAATTTCAGATTCTATACGTAAAGAAGATCAGGTGAGGTAAGCAGCTCCTGAGAATACCGTGTCAACAAAGTCATTGCTGTCTGGGCAAGCTGGATGATACAGTGGGGACTCCAATGTAAAAACAATACATCAAATAAAGTAAGGCCATGGCAGGTACCAGTGCATTTGAATTAATAGGGATATTGACCTCCATATGCATATTCTGAGGTCAGGTATAAGTGACACTAACTCTAGACTCTGGCTATGTCTTTTAGAAAGAAATTGCCATTTAAACCTTACCTCCCACATGCTGCAAGTGATCCTTTTAGTTAAATATTTTGCTTGAGTTTTATTTCAGCGAGGATACCGCTTTGCAGTATAAAGATGTGAAAGTCATTCAAGATATTTGTATCGCTTATGTTAAAACAATAACATTTGTATACATATTATGAAATCTGTCTCTTGGCTATTTATAACAGGGTGTTTGGTTTTTCTTTTGGCCTTTAGAACTTAGCTTTCTTGTAAATACAAGCATCAGTGTCAGTTAGTAGAGAAGGAATGGTAGAGGAATGGTAGAGGAGTCAGCCCTGCTGCTTCTATGACAAGTTGATGAATCCTTTGCAAAAATGAAAAGAAAATCCTATAGTGGCTTATGCTATTTTCTTTAGCTAAAAATATGACTCTGTTCTAATGCCAGTGTCTGAATGAGAAGATCTTAAGCTTTAAGAAACGTCGCTAAAGAGAGCTCCATGTAGCACCTTTTAGGACTGTATTATCTATGAATCAAGGGCTTTGTATGAAAGCCAAGTTTGTATTTGAACAGGCCTCATGAGCTATGGGGGGAATATACAAGTCAACAAAATTGCAAATGCCTGTACATATCTATTTCTTAAGAGAAAAATTGAAAGACTAAATTTCTCTAGGGAATAGATATTGCTAGATAACAATTTTTCTTAGTGCGACTGTTCAACTTGTTTGTCTTTTATATGAGAAAAAATACAGGCTTTTAGGAACTTAAGAGAAATGAGTTTGCAATCTTGAACTCATTTTACTATATTGGAAGAACAGACTGCATATTAAGTTGCCTGCCTTGTGAGAAACAGTCACTGAGATCCTAAAATGTTGTACATGTTTATTGAGTGTTTACTCAATGATAGGTGCTTATATTAGGTACTTGATGTACATCATCTCATTCGGGTTGGTGTCTTCATTTTCACTTCTCAGAAGTGGGAATTGACTCAGAGACCTGACACTATTGGTTTAATAAATGGTAGGGCTGGGATGTAAATTCAAAACTGACTCCATGTCCCATATGTTTTTCATTAGATCACACTGCCTTCTTTGTGTCCCTCCCATTGCTATGTAAATACAAAGCATTCAATAAATATTTGGTGAGTGTACAAAAGACGATTGAACTAGATTTCCCAAATGTAAGTAAAGGATTATCAGGTCGAGCAGTGCTAAGTAAAGATGAGCGTTATTCACATTTCTGGCATGTAGGAAAGATTGACTCTGGATAAGCCTGTGACATGAACCATTTAACTGTCACTCTTCCACACTGCCGTAAATACCCATCTAGAGGTTCCTAATATATCCTCTGCAAATCCCCATCACCACTAAGCTACATACTTCTCCCAGTTTTCCATCACACCTTTTTATTAGAGCTAGTAAGAGTTTAAGATTTTGCAACTTGAAGGGAACTTAGAGAACATCTACAATCCACAGGGCTGGATCTAATAGCTAATTAAGGCAGAGTCAAGACTATAAAAACAGTCTAATTCCCATACAGTAGCCAGAGAATAGTTCTAAATGCAAATCAAATCACATGTTCTTTTGCTGAAAACTTTCCTGTGACTTCCCCTCACTTCAAATAAACCCAAAGTCTGTAGGGTTGCTGGGAATGCCCTTTATGCTGCAACCTCTGCCTACCCTTCAACTTCATCTTATGTTTTTCTCTGCTGTTTCTGGCATTTTCCAGTCATGCAGCCCCCAGTAGGTCCTCAAACTCCATAATCTTGTCACTTCTCTGGGTCTTCTCATGTGATTTCCTCTCTGTCTGGTTCATCCACATCACTGACTCCTGATCATGCTTTGGGTTTTGAATTAAAAATCATCTCCTCAGAGGACCCTTTTTTGACCAATCAATCTAATAAAAAAGTCTCCCCTCTAAAGTCTGTTCCCATCTCTACACCCTGCTCATTTGTCCCTGTGGCAGGCGTAGCCTTTTGTAATTATATATCTAGTCTTTGGTCGCCCTCAACAGTGTATAAGCTCCCTTGGGGCTGAGGACATGTATGTCCTAGTCACTAGCATACATTCCCTGTCATACACATTATTCAGCACATATTAATTTGTGATTAAGTTTTTATTGTGTGAATAAATGAACTTGAGTATTCTGACTTCAAACTAGTCCTCTTTCTGCTATACTTTACGACTTGTATTACCCCATTCATAACCCCTGTCACCTGCTTGTGGCCACTTCCCTGTTAATTTCCACTAATTTAGTGCTTTCATGGGCATGAATGAAATTGTAGGTTCCATAACTGTCCATCAGGGTTGATTTTTCATCTCTCTTTTACACAAATGTTTATGCTGCCTACCCTTAGGGCTGAGTTTCTTGCAGCACAAGTTTGTACAACCAGTTTTCCCCATGTGAGCCCACAGTATAGCAGAAGGACTATTTCGTCTAGGTAGGCTTAAAATACCCCCACAGTAAAATTTAAGCTCCAAAATCTGAGGGGTGCATGTGGTAATGTCATCAAGAAAGTGTCATAAATTCCTGGAAGGCCGGTTAGTGTTGTAGGAACCAGTTCAGAAGCTGCTTTATTCTACTACTTCTTTCTCCCCAAACTCAAAGACACAGAGTACAGAGAAATAGAAGCTATTTTTAGGTTACTGGCAGCCGCAGCAGGAATGAAGCTGAGTTTGTTGAAGAATAGATCTCCTTAGGTTTCATTATCATGGGGATCTGCAGTAGCTAGAAAGATCATGGATGAAGTCTTCATAAGCAGTTGAGGAAGAGCCTATATCTGGTCTGCATGGAACTGATACCCACCCAGCCACCCATGCCATGTATTAGAGGCTTTATATTAATATAAAGGAATTTAAGTCTTGTTGCTACAATGTCTCCAAATTCAGACTAACAGAGAGTGTGGAGCCCTTAGGTAGGTGAGGATCATGCTAAATAGAAAGTGAGAAAAGGAGAATCCAAACCCTTCCATAAGGATATTTTCCTCAGTGAACCTAGCTCAAGTTTCACAAAGGCCTGAGGAAGGTCTGGAAGCTAAAGTAAGAACCCAGTAGCTGTGGTTTACATTCTTGTATCTATTTTATGCTTATTTAAGCCCATTAGATCAGAAAAAATGTACACTTATTCTAAGATGAATCTTTTGTTATCCTTATTAAATTTAGAGTTTAAAGAACTCCTTTATAGAGTCTGAGGATATGAGAATATTCATTTGGGTGGGTGGAGGTATTGTATTACTGTCTAGCACTCTTAACAAATGTTCCCAGGTTAAATAATAACTTAATAGTAAATATAAAAGTGAAAATGAATTCTTAAAAATAATCTTGGGGTGGGGAAAGTCTTTCTTAACATGATGGGGAAGAAAGCATAGCAGAAAGCGTAAAAGAAAACACTTGACAGATTACCTAAGAAGTTTTGTAGAATAAAAGACTGAGGGCAAAAACTAGAAATGCAGATTATAAACTGGGAAAATTAGTTACAATATACAGAAAAGGTTAATATTCTTTATAATGGTACTAATTATAACAATAATAGCTAACACATACAGTGATTACTACGTGCTAATAATTGTAATAAGTATATATCTTGTTTGTTCAATGACTTTAACATGTGTACTACTCTTAGACTCATTTTACAGATGAGGAAACTGAGGTAGTGAGAAATTTAAAAACTTATCCAAGGCATGCAGCTTGTGAGTGGTAAAAACGAGATATAAATGATTTTTTTACCAATGAAAATGAAAAGCAAACACCCCACTAAAAAAATGGGGCACATCTTCTCTAAAAAGACAACAACAGAAATGAAGGAAAGGGTACAGTATTTTTATCTTTGTCACAGAAGAGAATGTATTTCCCGTTCAGGGAACACTTTGATGGACCTTATAGTCTGAGAAGAAGTCTTCCAGTTTTAGTTTAATTGAAAAGTGTAGGTACATGATCAGGATTGCCTGACAGTTAAACTAACAGAAATTTAGAGTTTATGGAGAGATTATGGAGTGTAGAATTTGGAGAAAAGTAGACACAGGGAAAAGAAAGGGCCCAAGAAATGTGGAGAAGCTTAAGTAAGAACTAAGCAGGTACAGGGTAGCTGAGAGAACCTCCCATGGGTGGGCATGGCAAAAATCCTGGGAATACTGAAGTCTAATGCTGTTTATGATTTGATGGCTAGTCTATGTTGTAACCCCATGTTGACTCCAGATTTGCTTAAACATTTACAACTTAAACGGGCTTCTATTAACACTGTGTTAGCCAAAAAAAAGCAGTGGTGTCCCTCATGGGGTGAGGGCAAGTGGTTGAATAAGAACGGAAGCCACAAGGGAAGAACCAATGGGCATAACCAATCCCACCATGTGCCAAATTCTCAGAAATGATGAGAACAGGGTAATGCTTCTCTAGGATGTGGGGAGAGGGCTTATCCAATGGAAAGAGTGTTCAGAAGCGTGGAACTTGGGAATATCCAGGTAGCACACGTTGGGGTTACATGGACAAAGCACATGTAGAGCTAATTCTTAGAAAAACACAGACATCCATTGACATTAAAAAACAAACAAACAAAAAAACTGTTCAACATCACTAGTTGTCAAAGAAACATGAAATTTAAAAAGAAATTTTTGCTGATTAGACTGGAGATTTTTTTAAATGTTGGTAATAGACTTCAACACACTATTTGTTAGAATAATGCTTCCTAAATGGAGGGTCAGAAATGGTCTGTAGGAATGCTCATACTCTCAACCTGAGGTATAGCTGAAGCCCTCAGGCTGGTTTGCCTAGCTGAGAACAATTTCCTATCTTTATCCACATGCCATTTGCTATGGTTTAAATGTTTGTGTCCCCACAACTTTTTATGTTGAGACTGAATCCTTGGTAGAGTGGTATTAAGAGGTGGCATGATTAGGAGGTGATTAGGTCATGAGGGTTCTGCCCTCATGGATTGGATTAATATCCTTATTAGAGAGGCTGGAGGAAGCTTGTTCCCCCTTCTCCATTTGACGACACAGTTAAAAGGTGCCATCTATGAAGTGGAGTGTGGGCGTTCACTGAACACTGAATCTGTTAGTGTCTTGATCTTGAACTTTCCATCCTATAGAACTGTGAGCAATACATTTCTGTTGTTTGTAAATCATCCAGTCTAAGGCTTTTTTTTTTTTTTTTTTTTTGGTGGAGTCTCACTCTGTAGCCCAGGCTGGAGTGCAGTGGCATGATCATGGCTTACTGCAAACTCCATCTCCCAGGTTCACGCCATTCTCCTGCCTCAGCCTCCCGAGTAGCTGGGACTACAGGCACCCACCACCATGCCTGACTAATTTTTTGTATTTTTAGTAGAGACGGGGTTTCACCATCTCTAGCCAGGATGGTCTCAATCTCCTGACCTCGTGATCCGCCTACCTCAGCCTCCCAAAGTGCTGGGATTACAGGCATGAGCCACCATGCCCGGCCCAGTCTAAGGCATTTTTATAGCAGCCCAAATGAACTAAGATATCATCCAAACACTTCCATTTCCTCTCTGCATCATGAGTTGAAAAAAAATGGGAAGTGCCATGTTAATGTCCAAAGTAGTACAACCATTCTAGAGAAGGCTGGCAATGCAAATCGACAGTTTAAATGCACATATTGCTTAACCTGGCAATTCTGTTTATAGAAACCCAGAGAAATTTATTGAAAACTGCACAGAGATGTATGTTCCAAGTTGTTTAATATAATACTGATTGCAAAGCACTAAAATAGTAAAAACCATCGTAATCCATCTTCCATTGATATATATTTATGTGGAGACTATAGAATGTAATAGCATACATTCTTTTAAAAAGATTAAGGCAGTCTATGTGTGCTGAGATGATGCTTCATACACAGTGAAAAAAAAAGTAGAAAAATATCAGGTAATATTTATACCATGAGTTATTCAATAAGAAAATATGAGCTATTTACCTGACACATTTGGAATTAAAACAAACCAATAAAGATTTCCATTTTGGAAATAAATCTTGCACTATCAAAAATGTAAATAAATATAAAAATTGTTTTAACCAAGTGAAATAATTACAGTAAAGATTTGTTGCATATAGTAGGCAGACAAGGAAGAAAGCTTTTCATATTAGTGCCTAGTCCAACTTTTTCCTGTCTCAGTGTGACACAAGTAGCATTCACACACAAAAGGTAAAAGACCACTTAACATCACCATCTAAAGATATTACATAGTTCAGCCAGGGATGTGAGTGTAGTATTGCTGGGAGAAGTGGGTCTCACTACTTGCGATTTAATTAGAGAAATCTTCAGCTTCAAGAATTGTTAATCTAGCATCTTCTGAGCATTCTGTTCACCTCCCAATATTTTTCTTTTGCCTTTCATAGGATTAAAGAACTAATTTAGGAAGATTGTTGAACAGATTTTTATCAGGTTTAGCCTGTAGATATGCCAACATTTGAGTGTATATGTTGTGCAAATATAGCTAACAGGTTTTCCTTCTCTATTCTTCTGCCAAAACCCAAAACACTGACAACAAAAACATACAATGTGGTAAAAACAACAACATAAGTTATTTGGAGTCTGAAAAGGCAGTCAGTCTTCAATGGAAGAGCTAAACATGCCTCATGATATCCTAAGCTATTAGCAAAACACTTCCTCTGCAAATATATTGAGCATCTACAAAATGCTATATTCAAAGCATTCTCAAGAGCTTCCAGGAATACAAAAATAAATACTGGGGGGAGAAACTTACAATTATAGGGGAATAGACATGATATATAAGTTTTTACACTTAATCATCAAAAGTAGTAGAGTTCTTGGCTTTCTATAACTGTAATCATTTCCTATATGAAATTCATTCAATAACTTTCAGAGGCTGGGTATATCTGTTGGGGTAGGATGTAAGGATATGAACTTGGCAATTTTAGTTCCAGCAAACTCTTTTACTTTTGCATTGTTTCTGTCGGGTTGATCAGGCTCATCTGGGTAAATACTCAGGTGTTTTAAACTCCAATTTCCTTCCAGGACTGGTTATCCTCTCAACTTTTTCCTTACAAAAGTAGAATCTTGGTTCAAAGGGAGCTGATATAACCTCAATGTTTTGGGGTTTAACCGGTTTTTCATGTTGTCATCTTATTCCACCTCTCTCAGAGAATCAACCTCTCTCAGTCCTGATGTTGATCGTAATGGAGCCTGTTCCAATGAGTTTGTGAAGATGTCAGAACCTGCCACTGACCTTGAATCAGGGCCACCAATAGCCTATGTGGGACATTTGGACATTTGCCAGAATTGGAAAGAGGTTTTCCGCTGCAGGTAGACACTGCTATCCGCCAAAGCGAGTGATTCTGGATGCAGTATGTTGTATCCACAAATCCTTTCAGTGGGGTCTTTGGCGCAGGGCCCAACCTGCACAGCCATACATGGACCGCCTGTCTTGAGCCTTGCTTCTCGTAAAGCTTCCTGCCTCTGCTCTGTCTGCAGCTCAATGTCAGGCAACTGCTGGCCCACTGAGTCCTCAGTGACCTTCTCTTTGATATGACACATTGCCCTTCTGAATCCCTTCCACATTAGAGGGTATGGGGAGCCAGTATTACAGTCTCTAATCTCAGGGTCATCTGTGCAGGTACTTGTGACAAGGTCATAGGATAGAGGCTGCTTCCTGATAGACACTGGCAACCATGAATTCACAGACTGCCTTGTTGCCAGAATGAGAGCTTAAGGTGTGATCAGGCACATCCCAATTTTCCTATACGATGGTAGAACCAGCACCTTTGCATTTATAGTTACCTGCAGTACAGTAAAAGTGCGCTTCAACTAAAGTGCTTAATTAATTTCATCAAAGCAAACAACAAGTAAATTAAAAAAAAAATTCATGCACAGTGAATCTTGATTGAGGCATGTACCTTGCGTGAAGCTAACTCTGAGTAGACAAACAGAATGGGGACACTTACTCCATATTTTTCTGATTTATGTCTTAATATATAACTTTATTATATTATTTGGGAATGATGAAGAGTTGACTGCATTATGGCCACTGTAAAGTAATTAAGACATGAGAAATTACCAACTCTTTTATTAACTATCTTATGTTAAGATACCCAAAGTGCCTTTCTTCTGCTATGAGTTTTTATTTTTTAATATACTGTGAACTCACGATTTTTAGAC
The DNA here is from genome assembly GCF_000951045.1 of Mandrillus leucophaeus. Taxonomy (NCBI): domain Eukaryota; kingdom Metazoa; phylum Chordata; class Mammalia; order Primates; family Cercopithecidae; genus Mandrillus; species Mandrillus leucophaeus. Next base: position 817,388 of record NW_012109808.1, on the reverse strand, counting down.
AGTCATATGAATGTGATTATTTTAACATTATTATCTTGAGAATATAATCTTAGGTGTTAACATCACTCAAGTATGATGCTAGTGACTTCTTCATAGTGTGTCTGTAATTGGGTTTTAGGCGAGTCTGCACACCTTTGAACCTGCATTCTTATTGCAATGTGTTTCCTGGGAAAAGGTCTACGGCTTCCATTACATTTCCTAAAGTTCCTACGGAAAAAGGAGGTTAAAAAAAAAAAAAAAAAACCCAAACATACAAACAGAAAATTGCCACCTAAAACACAATGAGAACCAGCACTAAAGAATCTTTCATCACACATCTGTGTGGGAAATACTTTTTTCCTATCTCCCCATGTTTCTTTTGTTAGGTAAGAAATGTCTAATTAAATTGAGTTAGAATATATCTTGTCTTTTCCTGATTTCCTTAAACCTAAGCTAGATTAACTATCTTTGCTCTTTAGAGGTCACCAGAACTTATAGGAAGAAAAGTCAGAAAAAATGAACTTCATCTCACTTCTTTAGATCTGCTGTACAAATTTAATATCTGTTAGAACCCCCAGGGGCTTCAGTGGAGCAATATATAAGTACAAAAATATAATACAGAAAAACACTGCCTCATATGCTATTGCAGTCACATATATACAATCTTTTTTGTCTTCAAGAGGGGAAAACATACAACCATTTAAGTTGCACCTAATCTGCATAAAGAAATGAGAATATTAAGATGTTTCCATGAAGAGCTGAAAATAGAGTTCAGGCTTCTTTCTGCACTATAGCTGGAGTCAAAATGACAAAGTAAATAAATTTTCTTTGTCAACATTATTCCTGCCTTGGCAGCTGAAAAAATATTTGCAGGAATATTTTTCAAAAAACAATATAATTTAGATTGTATTTTATTAAGGAACCTACAAACTTCTGATGTTTGGAGCATCAGAACAATGGATTACAGTTAATTCAAAGTAACTATTTAATCAGAATTTTTTTTCACCACAACTAGCTTGTTTTCTTATACCCGTTGCAAAACCCCACCTTGCATCTTAGTAGTGCCAGGTATTTGAAAAACCGACCACTGAGGCATCTTTTCTTTTCCTTGCCCTACCGTTATGAGCAAGGCTTCCATCTGTACTAACTCTCACCTAGCCCATTGCCACAGTCTCCCCACTGGCTTCCTTGACTCTATGCTGTCTTTTGGCAATCATTTCTCCAGACTGTAATCTGATTAACATTTGCAAAGTCCAGAAGGATGCACAGTCCTACCTTCCCCTAAACTATCTAACGGTATCTTCGTGAGAGAATATGAATTCATCCTTGGCTTGGCATTCAATGCTTTATCATGCACTCCTCCTCTACGACTCAGATTTCAACCAGCCTTTTCAACTTTGTCTTTAGGATAGGTCTGCAGTGCCCTTGGGATTGTAAATTTTTCTGCATATTTAAAACCTACCAAAGTTGATAAAAGTGTCTTTGATATATCTTTGGTCTACCCCAGCAGAAATCAATCTCTTCCACACCTTAACTCTCCTAGCAGACCTTCCATTAAAGATTATTGCTTTAGGAACTTTCTAGTACAAAGAAGTCTTTGATCAGCCTTTCAGTTTAGACTTTATTAAGTCTATGATGAGATAACAATTTTTATAGCCAGACTATGTGCATTGAGAGCAGAGTTTTTCTAAACTCCAACAACTCCTTTGGCATGTGAAGAACCAAACAGAAAGCACAAGTTACAAACGATAAATAAGTACACTGAACCTCATCAAAATTAAAAAGCTTTTGTGCTTCAAAGAACACAAGAAAGTGAGAAACAACCCAGGAAATGGTAGAACACATTTGTAAACCGTATATCTGATAAGGGAATTGCATCTAGAATTTAAAGAAAGCTTAAATCTCAACAATAAGAAAACAACCAAATTTAAAAATGATCAAAGTCTTTGAAAGGAATTTCTCCACAGAAGATACACATATGACAAATAATCACATCAAAAGATGCTCAGCATCGTTAGCTAGCAGGGAAACGCAAATCAAAATCACAATGAGATAAAACTTTATACACAGAAGGATAGCTATAAGCAAAAGGACATATAATAGTAACTGTTGGTAAGGATGTGGAGAATTGGAACTCTCATCTACTGCTGGTTGGAATGTAAAATGGCTCAGCCTACTTGGAAGAGAGCCTGACAGTTTCTCAAAAAGTTAAACATAGGCTTACCCTACAAACCAGGAACTGAAGCATATGCCCAAGAGAACTGAAAACCAAGTCTACACTAAAATCTACACATGAATATTCATAGAAGTGTTACTCATAATAGCCAAAAAGTAGGAATAACTCATATTTCCATTAATTGAATAATGGGCAAACAAAATATGGCCTATATATACAATGGGATATTATTCAGCAATAAAACGGAATGCAGTGCTGATGCATGCTACAACATGGATAGACCTTGAAAACATTATGCCTGGTGAAATAACTGGTCACATGAAATCACATATCATATATTTCTACTTATGTGAAATGTCCAGCACAGTTAAATTCATTAAAAAAGAAAGTAGATCCATGGTTATCAAAGGCTGGAGGAAAGAGGAAAATGAGGAATTATTGCTAATGTGTATGGGTTTTCTCTTTGGGGTGCTGCTGGTGTTTTGAAATTAGACTGTGGCAATTGTTGCACAACTCCATGAATATATTTATAATCACTGAATTGTATTTTAAAGACTAAATTGTATTTAAAAGACTAAATTTTATGTTACATGAATTCTACTTCAATAAAACTATTATTTAAAAAATTCTACTGGGAACAAAGTGTGATTAAAAAAAAATCAATCATAGTGGGCTTTGGACCATTCGGTTTTATTAAAATAGCGCAAATCAAGGAAATTAGAGCAACTTTCCTACAATTTGGACAAAAAATAAAGTTTTAAATAATAAGCAGGAAGCAGAGAAATAAAAAAGAGTAGGAGAAAGATGCAGTCTGGGTCTCTGAAGGACCCCGAAGCACTGTGCTCAGGTGAAATGATGGAAATTCTGATAGAAAATCCAGATGGCTTGAGGAAAAATCTGATCTCGTGTTCTGCTGCCATAGCCTGTAAGGCAGTTACCCTAATTCCAATGCCTTGACCTTTTGTTCCTTGTGGTGACTGATGTTAGAAACCTACATCCTTAAGGTGTTTCCGACTTTTTGAATCTCTGTTATGAACCCCACTGTAACTTCAGAAATTCCTTTTTTTCTGAGCTGAGTCCTCAAACCATTTTCACCCTGCCACCACAAAGAAGTCAGGCACACAGAACAGCACAAGAATGTGAAAAGGGAGGTTAAGTATCCCAAAGGGCCTCTCGCCTGGGATGTCAGTAGTTTATAAACTACCATGTTTGCATTATCAAGCCATTCTGTTATATCCTTTGATCCTTAGCAGGGGACTAAGGGAGAGTCTTTGAAAGGACACTAGACAAAGACCATTAAGAAAAAAAAGGCTTAGGATCCTAGGGGGACAGTCAGCAGATCCAGATGCTCAGTGTCTCTCACTGCTCTCTCAAACTACAGAGACAGATTAAACTACCACTTGGGTTTTGAGATGAGGACTGGAGCGTTGATTCCAAGGTCAGGAGGATTTCCATATTCACCACAAGGCCAGTGCAACCAATATCGGCAGCAAAACCTGAAAAACAAAAAAAATGGCGATGCTTAAGTGATTGACTCAGTAGTCAAAATTATCATAATGGTGGAATGAGCGTATACTGACCTCTCCTGATGCCCCAAATCCTTTGACATACATATGCGTATGTACATACACATAAATATATACATATTTATAAATTATTTAGATAAAGATTGTCAAGAATATTATTAAAGCATAAAAGATGCTGTCTTGACAAAAATTTGTGATGAATTCCTTAAAGATATAAAGCAGGTAGAAGCCGGTTGACAAAGAGAAAAGATCATGAGCATCCATAACTCAAGGTACCAGAGGAGGGGACAGCTATGATAGTGGCAAGGATGGTAGGTGACTCAGTTAACAAAAGAAACAGGCTGAGACCCTGAGGCAATTAACACTGCGAATAAAAAGAGTAAGTGTATTCCAAGTTCCTGGGTCTGTTAGCTGAATGTTTGGGGTCTCCATGGCCCAAGTCTAAAGGACTGAGGATAGATGTTGGCACTAGAGACAAAGCGGGGAGTGCCTGTTGACAACTGGGAATATCTTAGGGAGAGAGGTTTTAGTCTCAGTGGCTGATTCTCTGCGTAGGAGCCCTGTGTTCCACTGCTAAGTTACTTGCAGTTCCCTGAATGTTTGTCCTCCTCTCATAGGCCACTGTATTTTCATCTACATGCTGCACCTTACATCTAGAATGCCATCCTACCCTGAGCTACCGGAAAAATATTACTCGTTAAACAAATGAATACATGGGAAGTGCTTATAACCATGCCTGAAACATAAAACAGTACTCAAGGAATCTTTTATTATTATTCCTATAACTCATCACTTAAGTCTTTTTCAGAAGTCACCTCACACAGTCATTTCTTTACCTAACTCCTTCAAAGTGGAATTAAGACCTTTCAGAATACTTATCGGTTTTGGTTTTAGGGAAAGGAGGGAAGTGTATTGACCTGTATCTCTATTTTGATTGTGAAGAGAAATTTTTAACTTAATCGTCTCTTCAGCATCTAGCTCACATACTAGCACATAACAGACATTAAATGTTTTTGCTGAGTAGTGAACAAATAGCCTATAAAAGTGACAGTTTTCTTCATATAATCTATAAGGTGTGAGCCCTGCCAGCAGATCATTAAACATTAATTATTTTATCCCAGGGACTAGAAATTAACAGCTATATGAACTGTCTCACCTCTGACACAGGCTCCATATTTTATGTCTTTGAACTATGTGGCTCAGTAAACTCCCTGGAATAAGACAAAGGCCATCATGTTGCCAACTGCTTATCGCATGTCATATTTCTGTAATCATAAGTTTTGAGAGAAATAATTAAAAACTTCATCACGAAAGCTCTTTTCTTATTATTCAAGACAGAATTGGAAGATTTGGTCCTAAAACCATTGGCGTGTTCTCCATCAGTGGCCATAGTGAATAAGATGGTTAATTTTATATGTCAGCTTGACTTGGCCACAGTGCGCTGCTATTAGACCCAGCATGAATCTAAATGTTTCTGTGAAGGTATTTTTGTGTCAAATAAGCATTTAAATCAGTAGACTTTGAGTAAAGATTACCTTTCAAAATATAGGTGAACCTCACTCAATAAGTTGAAGGTGAAGAGAACTTGGTTAAGAGGTACAAAAATATGGTTAGGTAGAAGAAATAAATTCTAGTAGGTAATAGTACAGTAGGGAAACTCTAGTTAACAATAATTTATTGTATATTTTAAAATAGCTAGGGAGAAGAGTTGTAATGTTCCCAACACAAAGAAAAGACAAATGTTCAAGGTGATAGATGGTCCAATTACCCTGATTTGATTCTACACATTGTATGCAGGTACCAAAGTATCTCAGGTACCTCCCAAATGTGTACAACTATTATATACATAAAAATAAATAAATGTAATAAATAAATAAAAATCTAATGAAAAGAAAAAAGACTGCTTCTCAAAGGAAGAGGGAATTCTGCTAGCACAATGCCTCCAGACTTGAACCCTTCTTACTTGTATCTCCGACCTATTCTCTCTCTCTTTACACACACACACACACACACACACACACACACACACCCCTATTGGTTTTGCTTCTTTGGCGGACCTTGACAAATACAGTGAAGATGTACTTGAAGGCCATAACTGTCTAACCAATTTAATATAGTCTAAAACTTCAATTCTTACCTCCTAGCAAATGAGTAGGAGCTTTCCCTGGGCAAATTCAAGTACACAATATTGTCCTCAAATCCATCTTTTTCTTTCTTCCAATGTCCTCCTCCAACCTATACCATCATCTTCCTTCTCCCACACAAAAGGACATATACTTTTATGTTCTCAGAGCTCCCCTCCCTGGGACCATGCAGAAATTTAAAATGTGATAGCACACGGCAGCTGAGAAAGAAACTAGAAAACTCATTTTCTAGGCATTGATGCGCATTTAAGAGCCCATTCTGAGATTACTTTCTTTCTATTGTTGTCCTTGGCATTATAACAAAGAACCTATCTGAAGGCATCACTCGTATGAGACTTCAGCCTTTGTGTGAAGGTGAGGATGCACTGTGGGGATGGAGCTGGCTTTAACACTCTGCAAGTCATGCCAAGGATGTGACCAAATACATGATTAGTTATATGGAGACTGAGATGTAGTAGTTATATCATGAGAAAGTTGTTTAAAGTACAATGTGAACTAGGGATGGTGGCAGGTATCTGAAGTCCCAGCTACTTGGGAAACTGAGGCAGGAGGGTCACTTGAGCCCAGGAGCTGAAGTCCAGCCAGGGCAACATAGCAAGACAGACAGACAGACAGACAGACAGACAGAAAGAAAGAAAGAAAGAAAGAAAGAAAGAAAGAAAGAAAAGGAAGGAGGAAAGGAAGGAGGAAAGAAAGAAAGAAAAGGAAGGAGGAAAGGAAGGAGGAAAGAAAGGAGGAAAGGAGGAAAGAAAGAAAGAAAGAAGAAAAGAAAGAAAGAAAGAAAGAAAGAAAGAAAGAAAGAAAGAAGAAGGAAAGAAAGAAAGAAAGAAGGAAGGAAGGGAAGGAAGGAAGGAAGAGAGAGAGAAAGGAAGGAAGGAAGGAAAGGAGGAAAGAAAGAAGGAAGGAAGAAAGGAAGGAAGGAAGGGAAAGAAAGAAAGAGAAAAGAAAAAAAGAAACAATGTGAACTAACATGACTTGTAATAAATTGTACTAATTGTTAGATCTCCTTGGGAAGCTTCACCTTTCTGCTGGGGCTGCTGTTTACACAGGCAGTCCTTGCACAGAAGGGGCTTTGTGAGAAACTACAGCGCCTGTGTGTCCCTTTGCACACTTCATCTTTTCTATGTGGGGTCCTTCACAACTATTTCTTCCCAGCTGCCATTCAGCTAAACAGATGCTTTGAACGACGGTGTGAGGTGAGAGAGCTTCACAGCATGGTTGTCAAGAACGCTCTGCAGCAGAGACTTTTTAGGAGAGTAAAATATAGCCCAATCTCTGCAATGTTTGTAAACTTTCGGAAATTGTAAGTTTGCAACATGTTACTATGAAATTGGGATAAACATAAGAGAGCATATGCTGTACAAAAGGAATAATCACATATCTTCACATTTGTTATTTTCAAGAGAGGGTTGCAATGGGATTTGATACTATTCCTCTCCAGCGGTCACAGGAACACAAAACATTAGGCAGTGCCATCTATTCACTTATGCTATTTCAACTGCCACTGTGAAGGTCTCCCAGCAATGCATGGCTCCTTCTTCAGTACCCATGGAACCCAGGCTGCCTTTAACCTCGCCCTACATTCCGGTATTCTGCACTTGTGTGGGATTCCTGGTCATATGTATCCATGCTCCACTAATGATAAGTCATTCATCAATGATTACCCAGAAGCACTGGGTGAGTCCATCCCAGTGCATGATACTGTAATTGGCACTATACAAAATAAATTTGAGAAATGTGATTTCTGTCCTATGGGTAATGTAATCTAAGATATACTGATGGGCCATTCAGGTGTATGTATCCATGGATAGTACAATAAAACACTTGTTGTTTGCCATACTAGCATCAATTTCATCTTCTTCTAGAAATAGACTTTCTGTGAAGGGATATATTCTCCCTCCACTCTCAATTTATGTGGTCTGAAACAGATCTTAGAGGTGAGGTAAACCATGTAACCCAGGGTTAAGCAAATCAGTATATCAAGATGATAGAATGTGGTAACCTAAGCTGGCATCATCTTACAACCCAACAGAAGAACTTCTCTGTAACAAATTAATGCTGAGAAAGCAGAGCTTGAAGATGGAGAAAGGGAACTCTAATCCTAACAACTTTACTCGAGTTCTTAGTAATGCTTTTCTAACAGATTAAATATGGCAGAAGAAATGCTGTTTGACTTCCCAGGCCAGGTCATAGACAGGGTATCTTTCACTTAGCCTGCTCTCTTGGGCCACTAATTCTGGAGGGAACCAGCATCACTCACGAAGACACTCAAACCATCTTGTGGGAGGCCCGCGTGGGCTGGAAATGAGGCCTCAACAGCACCACCATGCTAGACAAGCACCTTGGGAGCAGAGCCTCTGGTCCCAGACAGACTTTCAGATAATTGCACTTGCAGCTCACATCTTGACTCAATCTCGTGAAAGAATCTGAAGCAGAACCACTCAGAGAAGTCACTACAAAATTCATCACCCACAAAAACTCTGAGGATAATAAATGTTTATTCTTATTTTAAGTCAGTATGTGACATAAAATATTAACACAAGACAATTACCACAAGTATACCAAAAGAATCTTAACTAATACAGTTAATAAAGCCAAGACAAAACAAGGAAATTCATGATTTTTTCCAAGCCAAATTAGTCCATGATTGTCCCTCTTTTAATTGATATGGCCAATAACTACAACACCAAAAGTGTTTTTTAGAAAAGTTTACTAGGTAGCTACATTTTACAACAGAATTCCAAATAAAATATTTAAATGTAAAAAAAGACACTATAAAAACAGGAAAATGATTGTGAAGTAGGGAAGTTTTTCTAAGTGTGTTAACTAACCCATAATTCCATATAGGAAAAGACTGACAGAGTTGTCTATGTAAAAATGTTAAATGGTGAGCAAAACAAAATTCACACAATAAGGTCAAAAGGCAATAGGATAGCAAGTGTAACCCTAAATAACCAAAATATTAGTATTCTTGATTTTAAAGCATTTTAATAAAATAAACAAATGAGCAATTGACAAAATTGAACAGCTAACAGGCATATAAAAAGACTGTAAGTACCACCAATAGTCAAAGGAAGACAATTTTTCAGATTGGTGAAAAGTTGTCAGTTCTTAGCAATTATTTGAGGAACTGGATAGTTTCATCCTGCTAAGGGGCTCAGGAGTACTGATTTTTTTTTTCTCTCTCAAACTAGTTTGAATTGGCTTTCTGTCACCTGCCAAAGAATGAGTTCAAAACTCCCCAGATGAGAGCTTTTTTTCTCCTTTCTTATAACTTTTAAAAAATACCTTGTTTATGAAAATAAATATATGATCACTACATAAAAATTTTTCAAACCAAATATTGTAAATCTGGCTCAAAAAGGAAAGAGAAAAAGGCTTTAATTTCACTTACGCACAGTCCTCAGTTAACTAGGTTCGACATCCTTCTGCTCTGGCACAGTACTTTGGAGTGGTCTAATACCTCAATGTCATTTGATTTCTGATGACTTTCAAAAAGGAGAACTCTAGACATACTTTGCTTATTGCATGTCCAAAATAAGAAAAACAAAATATATACATGAACATCAAATCTAAGGACATTTTCTTTTACCAGATACCTCCCTTTCTAAAAAGATTTCTTATAAAATTTATTTAGATAACAATTTCCTCTAGAGAGTTTCTGATTTGATTTAATTTATAAATAACTTTTCAGAAACATTTTCATAAGTCCAGTGAAGCACTGGTCACCTGATTCAGGAGTTCAACCCCATTTTTAACTGTTGACATTAACATGCAGAAACAGAATCAGGCCCCAGAGAAAGGCAAAACAGGGTTTGGTAACTTTTAGTTATTTTTAAGTAAAATGAATCTTGTTAGCGATAGTTGGCAGTCTTACTGCCTTTAGATGATTTATTTTATCCTTGAGTTGGTATAGTTTCTGTCTTGTGGGGGGCAATTGTTTTATTGTTGTATGTCATTGCAGTTAAAAAAAAACTACAGAAAGCAAATGTTAAAAACAGCAGTCTGATTGTATTGCCTGCTGGATTGAATTATCTCTCTCTAGAATCATAGATACAGAGATCTCAAGGGCTAGAAAAATTTCAACTTACAGACTGCATGAAATTGAGGAGAATTTTGAATCTCTGCTTAGGCTGTATAAATGTTCTAACCACTATGCTAAGATGTAAAGTTACCTGCTCTCCTGGACTGTTAGTTGATTGTCTTTTTAATATTCCAATGAGATACTATGAACACACATATTCTAGCTTAAACGAAGAACCTCTTTCCTTAGTGAAGCAAAAACACTACAGCATATTATTTCTATTTATGTAAGGAATAGTGTTGGCTGGTAGCCAAGTGGAGCGTAGCGCTGTGTTAACCCTTGAAATGTCTGAAGATGATGACAGATGGAGAATATAATCTCAGCTATGGTATTTGCAAATGATTTCCACTTGGAGCCACATGGGTCCTGGTATATCATGAAGATAATAATAAAGATTTCAATTAGGGAAGATAGCTGGAATGACTTTAAAATAAGAAAATACATCATTTAGTAATTGAAAAGCCCAGAGTAGAGTTTTATGCAAGCCTGACTAAATTTAAGAGCTCAAGACATGGCCTAGGGAACTGGTCTCTCTCTATGACAGTTAATTTACATATCAACTTGATTTGGCCATGAGGTGCCCAGATATTTGGTCAAATATTATTTTCAGTGGGTCTGTCAGGCTGTTTTTGAATGAGGTAAATCTTTGAAATAATAGATGGAATAAAGCAGATTTGTCAGAGGCATTTGAACCAGAGTGACACCATCTTGAATAGGGCTGGGTAAAATAAGGCTGAGACCTACTGGGCTGCATTCCCAGGAGATTAGGCATTCTTAGTCACAGGATGAGACAGGAGGTTGGCACAAGATACAGGTCACGAAGACCCTGCTGATAAAACAGAATGTGCCAAAAGAAGCTAGCCAAAACCCACCAAAGCCAAGATGGCAATGAAAGAGACCCCTGGTCATCCTTACTGCTTATTTTACATTAAATATAAAGCACACGCATGCTAAAAGAAACTCCCACTAGTGAGTGACAGTTTACAAATGCCATGGCAATGTCCAGAAGTTAACCTATATGGTCTAAAAAGGGGAAGGACCCTCAGTTCTGGGAAATATCTGCTCCTTTCCTAGAAAACTCATGAATAATCTACCCCTTGTTTAGCATATGATCAAGAAATAGCTATAGATGTACTCAACTCAGCAGTCCATACTGCTACTCTGCCTATGGAGTAGCCATTCTTTTATTCCTTTACTTTCTTAATAAACTTGCTTTCCCTTTACTCTATGGACCCGCCCTGAATTCTTTCATGTTCAAGGTCTAAGAATCCCCTCTTGGGGTCTGGATCGGAACCTCTTTCCCATAACAGATTGGCGTCCTAATGTGGGTGGCCCTCATCCAATCAATTGAAGGCTTGATGAGAACAATAGGGCTGACCCTACCACAAGTAAGAAGGAACTCCTCTTGCTTGATTGTTGGACCTGGAACATCAGTCTTTTTCTGCCTTTGAAGGCAGGAAACATAAAAGTAAATAATGTAGTACAGACTTTGTGATTATTTTTATTATTTTTAAAATAAAACAACTTTTCCCAACGAGTCTCTGTTAGGTGCCTAGTTTATCTCTAAATCCAAGACCTTTACACACAATTAGTTTTGCTATAACCAGGAAAGGCCTCTTTTCAGATACATCAGATATCTCCCTCTAACTCCCTCAAAAGCATGTTGAAATGCTAGAGGGAAGATTTTTCCTCTTTGATAATTTGTTGCTTGTCAACAAACTAACCAGTGTGATCAGTATAGACTAGAAAGCCAGTGTGTTTATGAAACCAGGGTACTTATTTCTAGAGACATGTGGAAACATTAACGAGGATCCCCAGGGACAGGCTACCTGACAGTCTATTTTTGCTTCTTACTTGTGCAGATTAGAAATAAAATGAGACGTGCTTTGATTTTTTTATTCTCTTTTACATTTCAAAATATATTTTTTAATAAACAAAATAAAAACTTAAATACATTTTTAAAATAAATACAACAGAAATTGTATATTTTTCTGTGACAATGCTACCAGACTAACTGAAACTCAAATATTTTGTGTTTAGATGGAATTATTTCAATCTAGTTGTTATCCTTCCCCAGGCAGGAACTCTGCTTGTCAATTATTTCTCTTTTTCCTATTTAATAAGAAGGCAAATTGTTACCTGGAACCAAATATTTCCAAACACAGAGTCATGGGGTGTGTAGAAAATAGTAAAGGAATCTTTTGTATGAAAATATTTCAACCTTTAGCGTCATATACAGACAAAATGAGAGTATTGTTGAAATCTAAGAATCAGAAGCAGCGGTATGAGTTAACACATGATCAGGGCCTATTCAATGCTTTGAAATGATCATCCTTCCTGAGTATCCCTTCTAGACAGTATAAATGGAGTAAAGTACGCTTAACATCGTTAGTGAAAACACATGCATTTAAGCAAACAATAGAGCAGATGACATAAAAATAGTATTGAAATAATTGAATGGATGTGAAATCCATTTGTCAAATACTCAGTAAGGTGAGCACTTGGGATAGTTAACAATGTACTTGGATGATGGTATGCATTTTCTAATTTATTGGATGCTTGCTTCTTTCATAAATGTAAATTATATATCATTATAATGATATATAGGACACTGCTGTCCTAAAATTAATTTAGCGATAATTTTTTTTTCAGATTGTCCTATATATCATTATAATGATATATAGGACACTGCTGTCCTAAAATTAATTTAGCGATAATTTTTTTTTTCAGATAATACACCTGCTAAGTAGTATGTAATCAATATAGGAAAGTAATCAAGGGAGTAGCAGAATATACTCCCCATTTTCTCTGCTGCAGTGGAGGTATACAATAGGTTTGGGATAAACTATTAAAACAAAAACAGGGATACAACTTAAATCTGAATATCAAACAGTCATGACCCCACATTTCTTCTCTATTGGAGGGTCTTTTTTTCCCGCAGCTGTTCCACCCTTCAGTACCCTGTTTCCAGCTAAGGTTTCTTATTTACTGTCACCCTTCTTTCCTATTCTCTTCTTATGTCAGAACAACTCCCACTCCCTTCCCTAAGGAACTATATTTATGTTATTTTATGATGCAGAACAATTTTTGCATTCCTTTTTTGTAATACTCTTTTATACCTTGTAGCCCTGAGCTTAACATTTACATAAAGCAAAAGGACCATTAAAGTGTTTTCCCAAGAGTTATTTCTTTAAAAGCAATGCTGCCCTCCTCTCAATAGGTTCTGATTACAAGCACCTTCTACATTTTCTGTTTGTCACTGCTTCTAGTAAGGCCAGGTAAGCTCCTACCGAATCTGTCTTTCCACAGATAACAACTCTAAACTCTGGACAAAACACAGCAAAGTATCTGAAAGCACTGGAGAATTAACATCAACAGATTCTAGAGGGAAGCTGACACTTGGGAGAAACAAAAAACACTGAATATGTTTCTCATCTTAATTCCTTCTCCTCCTGCTTCTCCCCTCTCCCCAACACCCTCCTTCTCCCTCTCTTCCTCCTCTGCATATTCCTCTTCCTCGTTCTTCTCCTCGTTTTCTTCCTCTTCTTCTAATTAATAACAGTTTTTATACTTAGGGTAAGTAGCAGGCAGAGCCAGGCAGGTCAGGTGAAAGTCTAACACAAAACCCACAGGTTTTCACGCCTAAAAACCAGAGGACGGAGTTGGGGAAAATACCATTTCTGGAAAGTCAGGTAGGGATTGAGGGGATCCCAGAAAGAAGAGAGCCAGAGAAGAGGAGAGGCAAATTCTGTGTTTAAACTTTTTTTCCCCAGATCTCTGACTGACACATGAACAATTCATCTTTAGGACAGACTTCAAGACTAGATAATAAAAGGACTGAACTGAGCTTTGAATTGGCATCTGAAAGAGAGCTTTTGTGGGTGGACTCTAACAAATGGCATAGCCTGCACAAACAAAACAAACTACTAACTTTCTTTTAGAGAAACATAAATCCAGAGCCTCTGCAATATAACTTGCATAATGTATGGGACGCAATCCAAAACCACTTGACAAAAGAAGATATGAGAAAATGTAAATGGAGGTTGATGCCAACATGATTGAGCCAGATACTGGAAGTAGCTGACAAGCATTTTAAAGCAGCTCCACAAACTACGCTTAAGAAAGTAAAAGGAAATGTGTTCATATTGAATTAAAAGAGAAATAAAAATTATAGGCAAAAAAGGAAGTTCTAGAATTAAAAAATATATAAGAAATTGTAAAAATAGCCAAATAATCTTAATTGCAGAATAGAAACTCAATGTTGTTAAGATGTTTTTTCTCCCCAAATTTATCTATAGAATCAATGCAATTTCAGTTAGAATTCCAGGAGGCTTCTTGGTTTTTTTTTCTTTCACAGAAATTGGTAATCTTATTCTAAAATTTATACAGAAAGGCAGGAAATCCAAAAGAGTAGAAAAGTAATTTTAAAAAAGAACAAAGGTATAGGACTTACTATAAAACTACAATAATCAAGACCGTGTAATGCTGGTGTAAGAATAGACATATAATCAATGTAACAGAATAGAAAGCCCTAAAGAAACATACATATATGGTCAATTAATTTTCAACAAGGTGCCAAGATAATTCAATGAGGAGGAGAGGGGAGAAATAAATTTTCAAGAATTAGTGTGAAGATTAGATATCCATATGGAAAGAATGAATTATTATGCTTATTTTCACCATATACAAAATTAGCTTAAAAGACATCATAAACAAAAATATAGAGACACAAATGAAACAAGAAAAATAACATATGTTCACCAAAACATTTGTACAGAAATGTTCATCGCCGCCTTACTCATAATAGTTTAAACGTGAAGAGAGCTAAGGTGTTCGTCAACAGGAGAATGGATAAACAATTGTAGTATAGTCACATGTGGTCATAAAATGGAATAGTACTCAGCAAAGTGGAACACTAATACAGATGACATTGATAAATCTCAAAACCGTCATGCTAAGTAAAAATAGGAAAGCCTCACTGACATGGATTGGCTCTGTGTCCCTACCCAAATCTCATCTCAAATTGTAATCTCCATAATCCCTGCATGTCGAGGGAAGGGTGATTAGATCATGGGGACGGTTTCCCTCATGCTGTTCTCATGATATTGAGTGAGTTCTCATGAGATCAGATGGTTTTATAAGGTAGTTTTCTGTGCTCTTGCTAGCTCTCTCTTTTCTGCCACGATGTGAAGAATGTACCTGCTTTACCTTTGCCTTCCACCGTGATTGTAAGTATCCTGCGGCCTCTCCAGCCATGCAGAACTCTGAGTCAATTAGACCTTTTTTCTTTTTAAATTACTCAGTCTTGGGCATTTCCTTACAGCGGTGTGAAAGTGGACTAATATACTTTCATAAAAAAGAACAAACCTGATTGCATGTATATGAAGTTCTAGAGCAGAAAAATCTAATCTAGGGTAGAAAAATCATCACTGTGTTGTCTTTGAATTGATGGTAATATTTTATATCTTGATAGGGGTTTTGGTTACACAAATGCATGCATTTGTCAATTCTCAGTGAGAATACATTTAAGATTTTATCGTATGTAAATTTTACATCAAAATAACACTATATACAAATATTGAATAGTGATAAGTGTGTTAAAGTATTTAAGTGGAAGTTTACTGATATTTACTGTTTCCTTAGAAATACATCAAAAACTCTGATCAAGATAATGAAAATGTATTAAGTAATTATTGCAGAGAGGGTTAGAGATGGGTGGTACACATGCACAAGAAAAAATTTAATAGTAAATCTAGGTTGTGGTCATATGTATGTTTACTGCAAAATTTGTTCTACTCTGTTTAGTGTTTGAAAAACTTTGCATTAAAATGTTAGTTAGGAAAAGGGTGTTCATCTCCTTAGCTACCCTCTAAGTGAGACATTCCTGTTTTGTCTTACACTTTATTTTTGGTGGTGGTAGTGATAGTGGTGTGAATAGAATGTCAAAGCCAAAAAGATACGTATCTGTATACAGATGAGAAAATTTGGCTAGAGAGGCAAAATGAGCTGTCTATAGTAAAACAGAGGTTAACTTGTAAGCCAAAACTTGACTCAGGTGTCCTGGCCTTGTAGGTATTTTGGGGTTTTACTACATCAGTGTGGGATGGGTAGGTATCATAGCAGTGATAAAATAAAAGCTGCATGTTGAAGTACATTAACGAGGGCAATTAGAAGTTATTATCTATGATATACAGCACATTGTCTATGAAGCACATCCCTTCAGTTCCTGAGACTGAAATGTTTTTTGTCCTTTGAATAAACATAATTGTGGAGGCATATTGTTATATTCTGGTTTTACCAATGATAGTCTATACCAGTGCTTCTCAAACAACCTGTGATGAAGGATCAGGTTTATATATTTTTAAATTCAGCTCAGACCAATATTTTAAAAAATAAAACTGAATTACTAGACATATAAAATTTTAAAAAGACTTTAAAAATAGAAGCCTCATTATTATTATTAGCTTCCATTTACCACGTCAAATTGCTAATGGAGTTTTTAAAATGCTTACTCTTAATTTCTGTTGTTACAGCCTCATGGACAAGCAAAAGTTTTTAGACCAGCACCAGTGTGCAGGTAGAATCACAGGTTGGTGTTGAATTGTCCTACATCTTGCAATGGAGAAACCTAATCTTGGTGTGCTAATTTCGTTCTTAAATTAGCAATAGCTGTTGTCTCCTAGTATTTATTACTGCAGGCAGGGAGCTATCACTGCAATAGCAGTAAACTTTTATCTAAATATAAGGCATTAACTGTAGTGGATTAAATGGTACCCCTCCACCAAAAATAAATCTGTCTATCTCTAGATACATAGAGATATTTATCTATCTCTCTGTCTGTATCTATATATATCTAGAGATAGATAGATAGTGTATTAGTCTGTTCTCACGTTGTTATTGAGATACTACCCGAGAGTAGGTAATTTGTAAAAGAAAGAGGTTCAATTGACTCACAGTTCCACATGGCTAGGGAGGCCTCAGGAAATTTACCATCATGGTAGAAGGTGAAGGGGAAGCAAACTTGGACCTTTTCACTTGCCAGCAGGAGAGAGAGTGCTAGCAAGAGCAGGGAAAACTGCCTTATAAAATCATCAGTTCTCATGAGAACTCACTCACTCACTACCGTGAGAAGAGTATCGGGGAAAACCGCCCCCTTTATCCAATCACTTCCCACCAGGTCTCTTCCTAAACACCTGGAAATTACAATTCCCAATGTGATTTGGGTGGGGTCACAAAGCTTAGCCATGTCATTCAACCCTGGACCCTCCCAAATCTCATGTCCTCACATTTTAAAACCAATCATGCCTTCTCAACAGTCCTCAAAAGTCTTAACTCTTTTCAGCATTACCTCAAAAGTCTAAGTCCAAAGTCTCATCTGAGACAAGTCCCTTCCTGTAAAATCAAAAGCAGGTTAGCTACTTCCAAGATACAATGGGGGTAAAGGCATTGGATAAATGCTTTCATTCCAAATGGGAGAAATTGGCCAAAACAAAGGGGCTACAGATCCCATGTAAGTCCAAAATCCAATAAGGGAGTCATTAAATCTTAAAGCTCCAAAATAATCTCCTTTGACTCTGTATCTCATATCCATATCTCACTCCATATCTCTTGTATCTGCTGATGCAAGAGGTGGGCTCCCAGGGTCTTGGGCAGCTCCACTCCTGTGGTTTTGCAGGGTACAGCCCCCTGCCGCTTTCACAGACTGGCATTGAGTGTCTGCAGCTTTTCCAGGTGCATGGTGCAAGCTGTTGGTGGATCTAACAGTTTGAGGTCTGGAGGACAGTGGCCGTCTTCTCACAGTTCCAGTAGGCAGTGCCCCAGTAGGGACTCTGTGTGGGGACTGCAACCCCACATTTCCCTTCTCCACTACCTATGAGGGCTCTGCCCCTGCAGCAGACTTCTGCCTGAACATCCAAGTGTTTCCATACATTCTCTGAAATCTAGGCAAAGGTTCCCAAACCTCAATTCTTGATTTCTGTGCCCCTGCAGGGCCAACACCACATGAAGCCTCCAAGGTTTGGGGCTTGAACCCTCTGAAGCAACAGCCTGAGCTGTACATTGGCCCCTTTTAGCCACAGCTGGGATATAGAGCACCAAGTCTCAGAGACTGCACAAAGCAGCAAGGCCCTGGGCCCAGCCCGGGGAGCCATTATTTCCTTCTAGGCCAGCAGGCTTGTGATTTGGAGCAGCTGCTGTGAAGGCCTCTGACATGCCCTGGAGACATTTTTTCATTGTCTTTGTGATTAATATTTGGCTCCTTGTTACTTATTCAAATATCTGCAGCAGACTTGAATTTCTCCCCAGAAAATGGGTTTTTCTTTTCTATCACATTGCCAGGCTACAAATTTTCCAAACTTTTATGCTCTGCTTCCCTTTTAAACATAAGTTCCACTTTCAGATCCTCTCTCTCAAGTTCAAAATTCCACAGATCTCTAGGGTAGGGGCACAATGCTGCCAGTCTCTTTGCTAAAGCATCGCAAAGAGTGACCTTTGCACCAGTTGCCAATGAGTTCCTCATCTCTGAGACCAAGTCAGCCTGGACTTCATTGTCCATATCACTATCAGCATTTTGGTTAAAACCATTCAACAAGTCTCTAGGAAGTGCCAAACTTTCCCACATCTTCCTGTCCTCTTCTGAGCCCTCCAACCTATTTCAACCTCTGCCTGGTACCCAGTTCCAAAGTCACTTTCACATTTTTGGGTATCCTTACAGTAGCACCCCACTCTCATGGTACCAATTTACTGTATAACTTTGTTCTCACCTGCTATCAAGAGCTGCCAAAGACTGGGCAATTTATAAAGGAAAGAGGTTTAAATGACTCCCAGTTCCACATGGTTGGGGAGGCCTCAGGAAACTTACAATCATGGCAGAAGGAGAACAGGCAAGAGAAATTGTGTAAGAGCAGGGAAAACTGCCTTAAAAAACCATCAGATCTCATGAGAACTGACTCGCTATCATGAGTACAGTATGGGAGGAAAGGTCCCCATGATCCAGTCAGTTCCCACCAGTTCTCGCCTTCAAAACATGGAGATTACAATTTAAAATGAGATTTGGGTGGGGCCACAGAGCCAAACCATATCAGCTAGCTAGCTGGCTAGATAGATAGATATAGAGAATCTTCACTTGGAACCTGTGTATATGATTTATTTGGAAATAGGGTCTTTGCAGATAGTGTTTAGTTAAACATCTCTAAATGAGATTATCCTGGATTATCCAGGTGGGCCCAAAATTCAATAAAACATCCTATAAAAAGAGGAGAAGACACACATAGAGACACAAGGAAGAAAGTGATGTGAAGATGGAGGCAGAGATTGGTGTGATGAGTCTACACGTCAAAGAACACTGAGGAAAGAACACTGGCAGTCACTGGAAGCTAGAAAGAGGCATGAGGTGGGTTCTTCCTCAGAACCTCCAGAGGGAATCCATCCTTCAGACATCTTGATTTTGAACCCTAGCCTGCAGAACTATGAGAGAGTACATTTCTATTTCTTTAGGCTGCAATAGTAGTAAAAGTTCGTGGTAATTTGTGACTACACCTCTAGGGAATGAACAGACTGTTCTATGAAGAGCATTGGTCAATCTGGATCAGGTCCTGGAAACTACTTTCACTGAGACCCAGATGGAATAGATACCCCAGGAAGTTTAACACAAAGGGTGCAAGTCTCACCCTAAATTTTCATTTTCTAAAGCGGGAAACATAATGAAACAAATAGTAAATCTATCATCTTGAACACTTTAAAATTGTACTCCCTAACACTGTCAATCCTCCTTACCTCATCATGTTTTTTCCTATAGCATTGATTTCTTGAACTACAAAATAATTTTATTTATTAATGTGTTTGTTATATATTGTCTATTACTACAGCTAAAGGGTAAAGTTCATGAGGGTGGGAAATTTTGTCTGTTCTGTTCATTGCTGTATCCCTAACACACAGATCACTACTTGGCATGTAGTAGGCACACAATAAATATTTATTGAATAAATGACTAAAGGCAGTTTCACTATGTACCATTTCGAAGAAGTATGTAGACTCAATGAAATAATAGAGATCATCAGGAAAAAAATGCAAAAGCTCTAATTATAATAAAGTAAGAATTTTTTTTCATACTATCTATTAATGAGAAAGACATTTAATCTGGAGAAATACAGAAAAATATCATTAGGAGAAAAGTGAAATCTGGAATGGGTGAGAACTTGGTAAGATAATTCCTCATGGTTTAAATTAAGTCTAACTTCTGTGCCCATGAGAAGTACCCTTTACTCAATTGGTTTACATTTCAGAATACACAAATGGCTTACAGATGTGATTATACTACCACTAGCTTCCCTTATTTGGAGAGGTGATAAAAATGGCAGGTGAGAGGCTTAGAAAATAATAAATATTTTAGTTTCCAAAACAAGGCAAAGTATATTTTAAGACATTTTAGGTCAAGCACTGCAAATCTGATTGTCTTCAGGAGCCAGGGAATGTGATGCAAATGAATGGAGCAGGCAGGTTTTTTTTTTAACAGTAGCAAATATTCAGGTGACAGTTCTCTAGTACTTGCTTAGTGTCAAGCTCTGTTCTACATATTCTGTGTGGATTAATTAATTGAATCCTCACAGGAACTCTTTTAGAAATATGTTATTACCACCAATATCTCCTTTTATAGACGATGAAACAGAAAAATTGAGTAATTTGTCTAGGATTACTCAGGTAAAATGGGACAAGCTCTTTAGGGTTCAAACCCAGACATTCTGAATTTAGAGTAGATGCTTTTATGCATTATTTGGGTGCTTGTCAAACTGAACATGCATCATAATCACCTAGATGGCTTGTTAAAATACAGCTTGATCTCCACTACCAGAATTTTGATTCAATTTGCATTTATAACAAGTTCTTAGGTGATGCTGATAATGTGGCCTTGGTGAGGTAGAAGGTGGGACTCAACTACAGAGGCAGGGCTTGAGCTCTGGACCAGATTGAAGACTGGCTGAAATAGGGAAGAGGAAATAGCACTTCTTCATAAGACAAACCCACCAGTGCCAAGCCACTTTACCATTGCCATGGCAACACCCAGTGGTTATTGTCGCTTTCCATGGCAATGGCCCAGAAGTTACCACCCTTTTTCTAAAAATTTCTGAATAACCTGTCCCATAATTTGTATATAATTAAGAGTGGGTATTAATATGACTAGAGAGCTGCCCCTGAGCTGCCACTCTGAGCAGACTGCCTATGACTTAGCCCTGCTCTGCAAAGAGCAGCACCTCTACTACTGCTCTACCCTGCTGCTTCAATAAAAGTTGCTGTCTAACACCACTACTGGCTCACCCTTGAATTTTTTCCTGGGCAAAGCCAAGAACTCTCACAGTCTATGCCTCAATATTGGGGCTTGTTTTCCCTGTATCACTGGGACCATACTTTGAAAACCATTATACTACCCTATACAAACTAGTGGCAAACTAGAGAATGCACGATGAAATCATTTATTTAAAATCATTTAAATTCATCCAATTAAAATTATCCATATTCACATCTAATAAGTCAAAGGAGGAAGGAAAGGGGAAGATGGCATGTGTTCGGAATAAGTATGTTCTGCTTGCTTCAACAAACCGGAATGAACCAAGTCAATAATGGAAGGATTTGTTGCAATATATTTGTGTTTCTTTGTGTCCAAGAGTGTTATTCACACATCAAGCTCAAGATGGTCCCTGATGACATGTCACAGAGATTCCTAAGATACTCTTTTTGTAAAGGTAAATATGAGTAGTGTTAAAAGGAAAACTTAAGCTGAATTAAATTTAAAGGAGTTATTGCTCAATTATTTAAACTGAGCAATGAATGATTTGTGAATCAGGCAGCCCCCAGAATCACAGCAGATTCAGAGAGACTTCAGCACAGTCATGTGGTAGAAGAAGATTTATAGATCAAAAACAAGGGAAGTGAGGTACAGAAACAGCTGGATTGATTACAGCTCAGTGTTTGCCTTATTTAAACACAGTTTGAACACTCAGCAGTGTATGACTTATTGAAGTATGGCTGCTGGGATTGGCCAGAACTCAGTGATTGTTACAGGTGCATACTTGTAAGTTAGGTTTTTGAACTTGTCTACCTATTACGTTAGGTTGCAGTTCATCTACAAGGACTCAAATATAGAAGTATGGAGTCCTTCTCAGGCCATATTTAGCTTGCTTTAACAGTAGATAGTAAAGAGTAATAATAAAATATATGTAGTGTAGTGGGTCAAATACTAGCCCTCAAAATTCATGTCTGCAGAGAGCCTCAGATGCAACCATATTTGGAAATGGAGCCATGAAGATGTAACTGGTTAAAATGCGGGCATACTGGATTAGAGTGGGCCACAAATTCAATGGCTGGTGTCTTTATAAGAAGAAGACTGGACCCAAAGATATATACTAGGTTGGTGCAAATGTAATTGCTGTTTCTGCCATTACTTTTAATTAAAGTAGTTCTTTAATGAACCTAATACAACCTTGTCTTTAATTAAAGACTGAATACACCAACCTAATATGAGGAAGATGGCTATGTAAAGACAAAGGCATACACTGGAAGTATGCTGCCAAGAGCCAAGAAATGCCAGGAACCAGCCGAAGCTAGGAAGGGGCAAGGAAGGGTTTTTCCCTAAAGTCAGCTGACACCTTGATTTCCAGGGCTGTGGGACAATAAATATCTATGGTTTTCAGCCACCCAGTTTGTAGTACTTTGTTATGGCAGCCCAAGGAAACTAGATATATAGAGTATAGAAATTAACCATGCAACACTGTGTACCTTAAAAAAAAAAATAGAAAATTGCAAAAATATCTAAAGTTCCTGGGGAATGTTCCTTTAATATTACCCCCATCCTCTCAGGAGAGGTCATCGCCATCTGTACATTTCATTACCTTACCTTAAAATAACAAAATACATGGCACATGTATACATATGTAACAAACCTGCATGTTGTGCACATGTACCCTAGAACATAAAGTATAATTTAAAAAAAAGAATTTCATCACGTGTTTTACCAGGAAATCCTCTAAACTATATGTTATTTAGGTTTGTATGGTATACATAAGGGTTTTAGAATAGACCATGGTTTCATTTGCTTTACACACTGTCCAAATTTGTTAGAGTTTTTAACTTGTGCCAGTTGTTTGAAATGAAAATCACTGTGATTTGAATTGTCACTCCCATGATAAACAATGAAGTTTATTTCTTTTTCTGTTTGTTAATCACATAAGCTTTTCTTTTATAAAGTGCCTTTTCAATTTTTTTTCTCATATTTCTTTCTTTTTGATGTGTAGGGATTCTTTATATACCTTGAATTCTAATCCTTTGTCAGTCATATGCTTGCAAATTTCTCCTTCTAACTGCATCTGATGTCTTACTTCCTTATTTTTACTGTATTAAATTTATTATTTTTATTCTTCATGGTTTACACTTTTTGTTTCTTTAGAATGGGGGAAAATTCTGAGATTTGTCCTCATTCTAAAGCTCTGAAGTTTTTCTCTATATTACCTACCAAAATTTACAGTTTTAACAATCACTTTTAAATATTTAAATGAATCAGGAATTTATATTTTTCTTCTGATATAAAGTATACATCCTATTTAATTTTTTATATGTGAACCAGTTGTCCAAATATTTATTGAAAATACTATCATTTCTCACAAAGTTTCACTAATATTCAATCCTAGCTCCATCATAAATCAAGTTTTCATATGTGTTAATTTGATTCTGGCTTTTGTACTCAGTTCAATTGTTCCATTTGTCTACCTCTGTCCCAATATTACATTGTCTTAACTTTATAAAAAAGTATTGACCTCTAGAAAGGTAAATTCTCCATATTGTTCTTCTTTCAGAATGTGTTGTGTGGCCCTGATTTTTTATTTTTTCATATAAATTTTTACTCAGTTTGTCCAGTCTCTCCCTTCCCCCCCATCTCTCTCTCTCTCTCTCTCTCTCTCTCTCTTTCTCTTTCACACACACACACATATACACACACAAAATTACCATTGGGCACATATCCTTTTTTTCAAATTTTTTTATTAACTTGGATAAAGGCATGTAATGCTGATCAAAACTGAAAGTGATACAAACTCAATAAGAACTGTTGAATGCTAGATAAATAGAAATAATTTCAGAATATCTGGGGAAAATTGTTTATGTAAATTTCTTGGAAGTCTAGTGGGATGTATTATGTTAGAAGTTCTAGGTTTGTGGGAAATTACGTTTTTAAAAAGTTTATAGTCACAAGAAAACAAGACAAGAACCTACTAAGTTGTGAGCATTCTAAAGTATACTGAGGAAATAACATGCTTAAAAAGAATAGGTACCAAAACTTAGTGCTGCCTTTATATTCCTTTCAATTCTCTAGACATAAAAAAATGACACATAGGTACACCCTAATTGTCCTAAAATTTGGATTAGATATTCAACTTTTTTTAAAAAGGAGGAAGTTACTACATAAATGTACTAAAAGAAACCACACAACAAATTTTTGTTGTTTTTTGTTTTTAAGTAATCTCAGAGTGTGGGAGAGCTTTCTATGTAACATAAAATACAGAAGTCAAACAAGAAAAGTGAAAAGTGAAAAATTCAACTACTAAAAATTTAATTGTTTAATAAATAATTAAACTTCTACAAAATAAAATGCATCATGAGCAAAGTCAAAAAATCAAATGATAAATTGAGAAACGCTTGCAATCTGTGTTACAGAGAAAGCATGAATTCCCTCGCATACATAAAAGATCAAAATTTCCTACAGAAATCAATAAGAGCACCCATAATCCAATATTAGTATCAAAACAGAATGATACGAACAGGCATTAAGAGGAAAATAAATTATTTAAAAAACATATGAAAAGATGCTTAGATCAGATAATGACAAAAGAAATTTAAACTAAATCCAACAGTTTTCATTCTGTTTTGTTATTTTTTTTTCATTTGTAGAATGACTGGACAGAAAATACTTCCTTAGTTTTGTAACAAGCAATGATTCCTGGAATGGGAAATATCCTTGTGGGACCAGAGCTCAGTTGCAGCCTTTGTACACTAATGCTCAAGATATTAACCAGAGGTCTTATGTTAACCCAACTGTTAGTGGGGAAGACAAAAGCCAAGTGAGACAGAGCTGTGAGGGACAGCCAGGAGTCAGAAGAATCCTCTCTCCTCAGCTAGACATAGTCTAACAGACCTCCATAAACACTGAAATAATTTACCCTCACACCAACAATGAGTGATAGTGCCTATTTCTCCATAGCCCTGCCACAAAGACATTATTGTATTTTTTAATCTTTGATAATACACGCATTTGTCATTTGGTACCGTCTATGCAAAGGTAACTGACACACATACACACTCATGTCACATGGTGTGGGAGAAAATTAGGTTTATTGGGAAAACTCATAGGCAGTAGGACTAGCAGTGTGCAAGCGTCCACAGTCTTGTTAATATCCTGAGGAGGGGCACCCAGTACCAAATGACAAATGCACATATTCTTTTACTCGTTAATTTTACTTCTGGGATTTGGTCTACAATTATACTCACATATCTAAGTGAAATGCTTTTCTGCTAAATCATTCATCACAGCATTATTTGAGGTAGCAAACTATTGGAAACAGTTTAAATATCTACAAATAGCAAACTAGTTAAATTATAGTGTGTGCATACAACAGAAAACTATGTAGCTCTAAAAATTTAGGAAGTGTGTATATACAGATATGGAATAAATTTCTAAAATACATTTTTATGTTAAAAATTAAGGTACAAAACATATGAGTAATATACTGCAACTAGTGTAATAGAAAAGGGGAAATTTCCACATACATTCATTGTTCCAATTCTATTCTTTGAAAGGATTCGTATTAAACTGATAACATTAATTCCCTTTGAGAAGAGCTGCTGGTTGGCTATGAATAAGGGAAAGATAGAAACATTTTACTGTATACTCTTTTGTGCCTTTTAAATTTTGAACCATGTAATGTTTTATATCTCCAAAGAAAAACATTGAATAAAAGAAAATAAATATTCAGCAGCCAAGCCAAACAAATCATTACAGAAACTATAGATCATCAGTTGGGAGAGTTACAGATGAATGCCAGGATAGCAAGGGACTAGGGCTGATGTAGATGAGCCCTGAGGTCTCTTTCGTTTATAAGCTCCTGTAGCACAATGATGGATGCCTCTATATGGCTAGACAGAAACAACAGCTGCTTGATATGCATACTACCTTCTGAGTGCCAATCTTTTTTTTTCTGTTTTTTGAGTAACCTTATCGTTTGCATTTTAGTTTTGATGGGCTCTTTTCTCGTAAGATCTAGCAAGAAAGAGAAAACACCTGAAATTGACCATCTCATGCTCTTTAAGATGGGTGGCTTTCAATGTTCTAGAAAGTTCAGCTTAAATTATGTTGACACTTTCCCTCTCTACCATAAGGAAGGAATCAGAAAACCATTCTTATAAAATAAATTGAAATATTTGAAAATATCAGAATGGCATGTGCCCCATGCAACTAGAGTGTCAGTGAAGTGATTCTCCCAAAAGCTTTGAAAAATCACTAGGAGGAGCCCAGGAGTCTCACAAAATGCTAGGCCATTCCTACTAGGGGTTCAGAGGATTTTTTAACTCTGCAGGGAACTGGGGAGATGACAAAGTAATCACTTTCTGCTTTCTCAAGTTTGCCCGCAGTTTTCAATTGGGTGTAGTGCCTTCCGTTTCCCACCCTACAGTTTTGCAAAGCTGCAACACTTTACTTCAGAGAAGAGCTACAAATCTACATACAAATGGTGAGTTTAATGAGTAGCAATGAAATTAGTAGTAGTCTTTGGTATAGACAAATAGCAACCAGTAAGCTCTTTGGGACAAGAAAAAAGAGACTAATTGTGACCATTTGATAACTAGTTAATAATAGCAACTAAAACTTATTGAGCACTCCCTATGGTAGTTGCAATACTAAGGGATTTGCCTACATAATTTGATTTAGCCCTCACATCAATGCTATGATGTAACTACAATTACTATTTCCACTTTCCAGAGCAGAAAGCTTGGAATGACCAGGTCATTTGCCCAAATTGACACAAGCTGTGGGTGGTGAAGCTGGCATTTGAATCTAGGAACTCTTTCTCCACAAGTGGCACCTTTAATCATTATGTTATACTCGACTAAAAAGATAACACAATCTAAGTGTAAAGATTATAACAAATAAGCAAGATTCAGAATGTGAGAAGAAAACAAAATACACTGCTCCTTTAAAACAGCTGTGTAGACAATTTCTTCCCTGGGCATTGAATAAAATCTTGAGCATGTTTCATAGCTTCTCCGATGGCTATATTATTATTTTTAGCTAATAAAAATGCCCTCATACTTTTCAGAATTAAAATTGCCAGTCCATGATGGTAATCAGGACTCCAAGCTTCATTTGAGGTTAAAGCTCCTATTTCAACATACGATAAGAAGACGTCTTTGACTCCTCCAGTTTGGGAGTGGCTTGGCTGGGGGTAGGAGTGAAAGGAGGAAGAGACATTCGGGGCAGTAGAGATTTAACATGCTAGTACTCTCATACCATCATGATCATACTTTGTTGATTTCAGGACCTGGTGGTTGTCCAAAGCTGACTCATTATCTCACGAGGAGTTTTTATGGATTTCTCAAAGATTTTCCTACTGGCAACCTCCATCCACATTTCCTGAGGTTAAGGTAATGCTTCTCTGCTAGGTGTCTGCTTATAATTCCTCCCAGACCATGGGCGTCCAGTGGTCTGTCGACTCTGTTGGGGTCTTGTCTTCCCTCTAGACAGCTCTTTTTGTGTGCGATCCAAGCTGAATCCCAGTTTGGGCCCTACAATTAATTCCTGGGAAACATGGAATGAGTGCAGCTGTTGACCAATGAAGCCACTACAATATCCTACATTTGAACTTTTCTTGAAATAAATATGGCATCAGTCTATGTATTTCATAGACTGCCAATTTCTTTGAGTAGTCTTCTTCATCTCCACTTACTTGGCTTGAGGTAAGGGATAAGTACCCTTTGCTCTCCTCTCTCAGGGTGGTGAGGTATGTATGTTAAGTCAGAATTGGTGGTGATTTCCATACCATTCCAATAGCTCTCTCCAGAGAAATTGGAAGTCTCAAAAAACAGTAGTCCTCTTTTTTTGGCTCTCCAACCTTTTAAATATCCTTGAGACAGTTCTTATGCTAGTGGCTGCCAAAGTAAGTTTCCAGAATACTTATTTTGCAAGTCCTGCATATATGGCCTGGCTTCTCATTTTAGATTGTGGAGGTTATTTGGCACCAATCGTTTTGTTCTCAGCCTTTGGGGGGTTTCAGCTGAAACAGAGAAAGGAAAGAACAATTTTAACATCCTATTATAAATGTTTTTCTGTATTGGTTGAATGGTTCTTAGAGGAAATAGAAAGTTTAAAAATGAATTGTTGTCCTATACTTTCCAAACATCTAGCTATTTCTATTTTTATGATGAAATTTTCTTCAGGCAGAATAAGAAGTTAAAATGGGACAGCTCAGACACTAAATCCTCAGGCCCACTCAGTTCTTAACCTGAAATTGTCCTTCCATAGTTGAAATAAGCTTATCCTTTACCATTTTCATTCCAAATCTAGGAGCTTCTGAACCCTCAATTAAGCCTAGCCAACTTAATTATCTTAGCTAAGTGTTTCTTTCTCATTCAGCTTATAGTTCATTTATCCTTTCCTGGGATATGAGTCATTATGATACAGCTATATAACCAATATACTTGCTTGTCTGGAAGTCATTTTAATGTCTCTGAAAGATTGAATTATCATAGTTTATCTGACTTCCATATAAACAGAAAGAAAAGCTGAATTCAAGTCCAATAAAACAATCTCTTTCTTGGTCTGCATCCTCTTTGACTTTAGTGCTCTACACACATCTCATTCTGTTGGGCTGCCTCCCTCTGACTCTTCCAGGATTGTGGTGTGTTTTTGGAAATGTAATCTTTTAACTTCTGTTGGTGGTCCTCTTCCTACTTCTTGAACTTTCCTCCTATTCTCTTCTGTGGATCCCTATCCTAGTGACTGTCCTTGACCATTTTCTTCCTTCCTTTCACTTAGCAATTGCATCCACACCTTGGTGTAATGGCCACCCAAATACAATTAATTCCCCTAGTGTTATCTTTGCTTTCTTCTGTTCCCTTGCACCTACTTGTGTGTTTACCTTTATTGCGGCCCTTATCATATCCAAGTATAATCACTTGCCTGTAAGACTGTCTTTGCCAATTAATAAATCACTGACACTGGAGATCTGGCTTCTTATTCACCTACTCAGTACTAGACATACGATAGGTGCTCATAAAAGTTAAAATAAATAAAAGAAAAGTTTTAATATTTGCTTGCTGGGTAACATCTGTATACCTAGTCTTTTAAATTAAACACGGATAAAACAAATAGCATCATCATTTACTACAATGTTTCCTTCTGATCTCCCAATTTCAGTACCGTAAGAGTCACCTTTGATTCTACTGTTGGCCTTATCTATCAAATCTAGGCAATCATCAAGTCCTGTCTATTTCACTTGGGCAGTATGTTTGTATTTGATTCATTATTTATTTCCAGTTTTCAAATCTTAATTGCCATTGGTTTCGACACTTGTATTAATGTTCTAAATACTCAGTTGGGCTGCAGGGAAAGTATAGGTTGTGAAATCAGGCAGATCAATGTTCAAATTTTGGGTCAGCTGTTAGATAAGAAACAATTTACTTAAACTTTTAAACCTTAGTTTCGCCATATAAGTTTGCACTGTAATCACTGATTAAATCCTCCATGAGATATTAACTTTCAAGGTAAGGAATAATGTCTTATTCGACTCTTTTTTCTTATAAATCGACCATAGTTCCTGGCATATAGCTGCTACTCATTGGTGCTATTTGTTGAATAAATGAATAAATGGGTGTGATAAGATCTACCTCACAATGCTAAAGTTGAAGAAATACATTAAATTTAATGGGCTGGGTGTGGTGGTTTATGCCTGTAATCCCAACTCTTTGGGAGACTGAGGTGGGTGGATTGCTTGAGTTCAAGAGTTTGAGACCAGCCTGGGAAACACAGCAAAACTCTCTCTACTAGAAGCACAACAAATTAGCCAGGTGTGGCGGTGTGTGCCTGCAGTCCCAGCTACTTGGGAGGCTGAGGTGGGAGAATCACCTGAACCCAGGAGGTAGAAGCTGCAGTGAGCTGAGATCACACTACTGTACTCCAGCCTGGGCGACTGGAGTGAGATCCTGTCTTAAAAAATAAACGAACTTAATAAAACATGTCCAGGAAGCATAAAAAGATGTGTGGAGAGATCCATATACAGGATAACCAAGACCCCTAACTGACAGCACTGGATGAGTTATCAATTAGCACCCAGCACCAACTGCCAAGCGTGTGAGTGACACCATTTTTGGATTTCCCATTTATCCTGGCACTTAAACCGGCATCACTGGAAACAAAAGAACCACCTAGTCAATTCATGGAAACTTGAGACATGAAAAATTTTTATTGTTATAAGCAACTAAGTTTTGGGGCAGTATAGAGATGTTGTAGAGCCATAGCTAAACCTAAAATGCATGGTACTGTCTTTGAGCTTGGACTGTGAGTGCAGGCATAGAGAAGAGCAGGAAGACTTAGCGGAGGCTGACAATGTAATGCGGTAATTAGCCCTGGAGGCTGGAGGAAGGGCACCCAGTCTCATATAGTGATGGAAGATTTGGCAACACTGTCATCTATAGTAACATAAAAAAAAAAAAAAAAAAAAAAAAAAAAAAAAAGAAAACAGAAAATACAAATAATGAACTTAAGAATTTGGCAAAAGTGATTTCCAGGCAGGATGTTGAGAGTGTCCATTAGCTTCTTTTAACTGCTGATAATAGAGTGATGAAAAAGAGAGAGGACCTAAAAAAACAATTTGGATTTCAAGCAGAGTTTAGAGAAGAATTTTCCAGACTAAAAGTTTCAAAGTTGGAAGATAAAACTGTTTCTTGGTCCAAGCCTCTCCAGATGGCAATAAGTTGGCAAAGTAGGAAATGGCTTTGGGAAAAGATCAAGCCCAGGATGATGCTGATATAATGTGGTCTCAGATCAGGATCAAGTTAAGGATGTGTTCGTAAGACTCTTTGTTAAGACCTCATAAATATTAAAGCCTTTGCTTCCTAGACTTCTCAGCTAGATTAAAAAAGAAAAGAAAAAAAAAAGAAAAGAAAAGGCTTTTAGGCCAGATGCAGTGGCTCATGTCTGTAGTCTCAGCACTTTGGGAGGCAGAGGGGTGAGGGTCACTTGAGGTCAGAAGTTCAAGACCAGCCTGGGAAACATAGCAAGACCATGTCTCTACAAAAAAAAAAAAAAAAAAAAAAAATTAAAATTATCTGGATATGGTGGCACATGCCTGTGGTCTTAACTTTTTGGGAATCTGAGGCAGGAAGACTGCTTGAGCCCGGAGTTGAAGGCTGCAGTGAGCAATGATTGCCTTGTTTCATTTCAGGCTGGGTGACAAAGCAAGACTCTGTCTTAAAAAGCAAAAACAAAACAAAAAAAACTTTTAAACATCTTGGGGTCATGCTGTTTCAGGTGAAAAAAGTAGAAAAAAAGTACTTGTAAAACTTTCAAGGGCAACATCTCACAGCACCCCAATCCTCACCTCAAGGTTGAAAGGTGCCTGTCTTTAAGAGACATGTGTGGATGCTAATTCTAATAAGTGTGTGTGGCTTATGTACAATGACGCTAATTCCAATAAGAGTCAGAGGAAACCTACAAAGTTCCTAAGAAAGTTGTCAGAGGAGGTACTACCAGCTTAGACTAAAAAGGACTGAGAGTTCAAAATGAATCAAGATTTCTGGACTCCTAACATTCTATGCTCAGGAAGCGGATGAGAAACTTTCTCAACTACAAACATTGCCCACTTCATATGGAAAAGAAAGAATGACTCACTGGCCTAAAATCCTGAAAGCAGAACAAAAAACTAAGGAGAATTATTCATAGGGACCAGCAGTGGGCCCCAATCAATGTAAATTTTTTGAAACTGGCACACAGATTAGCGACATCTGTCTGGCTGGATATCAAAATTTGTATAAACAGTTGTCCTAAATATAATTGTTCCCCCCTTTTTGATTGGGAATGTCTATTATGGGGAGACACCTCCCCATTGTTTGTTGGGCATAGGGATGAAGTAGTAGATAGCTTATAGTTCTTTGTACCCAAGAGGATTCGTTCTTAACCTGATCTAATTTAGATTAAAAAAAAAAAAGTCCTGGACCTTCAGTCTGACTGAGCCTAATGTTAAAATGGGATGAGATTTTGGGGAGATAGAGTAAGAATATTTTTCATGTGGCAGGAATATGAATTCTTACGTCCAGAAGATAAATAGTGGTAGATTGTTTTTACAAAGATGATTATAATAATATCTGCCATCCCATCTACTTCTTTGTGATATGACCTTGCCACTCTCCTATCAAGACATGAAGTCTATTTTCTCTCCCCTTAAATTTGCAATGCTCCAATGACCTGCTTTGAACAGAAGAATGGGGGCAGATATTATGCTGTGTAACTTCAGAGGCTTGTTGTTAAAAGATCTATAACTTCCACCTTTGCCACTTGGAACAATCTTTTTTAGATCCTCACTACCGTGCTCACTACCATGCTGCGAGGAAGCCCAAGCAGTTCAAGGGGGAGACCCAAGTAGATAAAAACTGAGGCCCTTGGCTGAGCTCCCAGTCAGGGCACCAACTGCTAAAAATATAAGAGCATTTTGGAACATCCAGTCTTCCCAGCACCTCAGCTGATACCAAGTGAATCAGAAATACCCAAAAAACCTTCAGAAATACTAAGTTGCTATTGTCTCAAGCCACTATCTCTTGGGGATGGTTTGTTACACAGTAATAGATAACAGACAAAGGTAAGTCTATTTGGAGACAGACTCCAAATATCCTAGGTCACTACTCAGGAGCCAGTGAAAAGGTCAAAGCAGTGAGGTTACAGTTTTCTATGAGTTCACATAGTTGGCCCTATGTAGTTGATTATGAATTAGCAGTAGTACTTATTTGTTGGTGGTGACTAGCTCTTTCTTGGAATCACCAGCATTTGAAATAGTACTCAGTCTAGTCAAGGTTTAAGTGCAAGCAAGTGCAATTTGTGTACTCAGAGATTCTGAGGTCTATGTTCTTACTTTTATAAGTTCAGAAACAAGGAATATTATGCTCAACATATTATTTGATCTAGTCTCAATTATTTTTGTTAGGCTTTTTCTACTTTTCTCCTATATGAGTTTCCAGTTGGTCAAAACAAACTACTCATTTTCCCAAAGTATCCTTTCCTTTTTGGATTCCATTTCTTTGCTTCAGTCATTCACTCAATCTTTTATGTGGAAGTACTCTGTAAATTAAAAGGAGCTATAAACTTTTATCACTTTGCATTGGATTTTAGTTATGGACGTATTTTCTCTATAAAATTATAAGCTACTTAAGAGCAATGAATGTCAATTTTATGTTTGTTTCATCTTCCATGCTAAAATAGCTTTAAGCATAGTAATCAAAAGCATTCTCTCTCTCTCTCTCTCTCTCTCTTTCTCTCTCTCTTTCTCATCCATTGTATCTTTTTTCAGTTCCAAGGAAACCTAAATATTTGTCCCTGTAAAATCCAAACTCTTTGGCATGATGAATGAGACCCTTCACCATTGGCCTCCTGCACTCTTTCCAGCCTCATTTCCAGCCTTTTAACCACTCTCACTAGGGATTTGCAATGATAAAAGAAACTGTAAAGTGAAACTATGAAAAAAAAGATCATGTTCAGGCCGGGTACGGTGGCTGACGCCTGTAATCCCAGCACTTTGGGAGGCCAAGGTGGATAGATCACCTGAGGTCAGGAGTTCGAGACCAGCCTGACCAACAAGGTGAAACCTTGTCTCTACTAAAAATACAAAAATTAGCCATGAGTGGTGGTGGGCACCTGTAATCCCAGCTACTCGGGAGGCTGAGACAGGAGAATTGCTTGAACCTGGGAGGTGGAGGTTGCAGTGAGCCAGGATCACACCACTGCACTCCAGCCTGGGCAATGGAGCAAGACTCTGTCAAAAAAAAAAAAAAAAAAAGGGCATGTTCAAAAGATTTGGGGCAGCCATGAAAAATGCATCACTGCTATATAGAACCTGTGACAGGGCCAGATATTGATTTCTCAAGATTCATTCTCCCCTCCTTTAATAATCAAGTCTCTGAATATTAACTGGGCATATGACCAATCAAAATATGGACTACATTTCCCACACTTCTTTGAAGCTAGATGTGACAATGTAACTAATTTGTATCCAATGAGATATAAGTACATACAGCTTAAGAAATGCTTAAAAGTGGGACTGAGTACTTCTGCAGATTTTTAAGCAAGGAATGCTTAGAAGTTGGACTAAGTACTACTGACTTTTCTCTCTTCTGCTGCTTAACTGTGGGCAACATGAAGCCCAAGAAGCCATCTTGGACCATAGGGTGAAAGCTACAGGTCAAAGATGATAAAACAGTGAAATATAAGAAGCCTAGGTTTCTGATGATCATGGAGCGACTACATAAGCTCTGAAATGCCTATGTCTAGAATTAATTTTGATCTGAGAGCAGTACATTTAAACCAAATAACAATGGTTCAAAATGCCATTGTTATTTGGGCATCTGCATCACTCACAGCTAAAACTACTCTTTCCTAATACCATGTCTCAATTGTGGACAAAATGTTGAATGAGCAATCCTCCAAGTACTGGTACTCATATGGGAACTCAGGTGGGAACAAGACTCTTATTTCAGTTGAAGTCTTTAGTTTTCCATGTCTGGATCAAACCAATTCATGCAAGGAGAGAAAAAATATCACTTTCAAAAATAAGATTTGCATTTACTTTCAGTTTTTATTTTCCTTTCCATTTTATCTAGTTGAACCTGCCTTTGTATGACTTTTTGACAATAACCTGACACAGTTTTAGAGAAAAAGAAAGAGATGTGGTTCCTTCCATGAAAGGATAGCAAGGTGCTGATTCCAAGCACTATCCTTACCCATTTTTCCCTTTCCCTAGATTTTTTCATTCACTTTGTTTCCTAGGTTCTTACACAGAGAGGATGAATGGAAAATATTGAGGCAGTTTAATTGCTACCATGTTGTCAGTATTTCCAAGAATGCCTTACCTGGTACATTTAGCTCCATTCTGCTTCTAAGGCAGCCATGGCTGAGTTCCTTGATGCCAATAACATATACTGAGGGCTCTATAATAAGTAGCACATGAAGCATAGGAGATGAGAAAATCCTGTCATGCAAATACATGAACACCCATGCTCCAATTAGTGGGTGGGGATGGGGATGTCTCTTTATATAATTTCAAATTTTGGGGAGGAAGAGGGATATCAAGAGAAAGTTGTGGGTAGCAAAAACAACAGATGTACTTTGCCATTTCAAGAAAAATAATATCTATTCAGATAGTTGAAAGATTAAATCATTAATTGCCTTTATGAATTAGAATTGTACATTGGCACATTTTCAAGAGCCAAATTCTCTGTAAATTTTTTATTCTCATTATGACTGTTTTCAGCTCTGCTCACCATACTCTTCATGACTTAAATATGCTCCTTGTTCTTCTCTATTAGAACATGTCCTTTGCTTCCCTTGAGATCTGATTAAAGACTTGCCTTTTACAATAAAAGAGGTTCAAAATCAACCAAGCACCCCAAAATTGGGGCAACTGGTGGTTATACTTAATGTGTTTAAGAGATTAAAGAGAAGATCAAGATGGTGGTTACCATGAGCAGAGAGAGAGAGCTGGTTTTGAAGCATGGAATTCTAGACTCATATCATTGCTGCTCAGAATGGCACCACACAGGCTCCGTACTTTGTAAATTCTTTGTTCAGATATGTGATTGACTTCGTTGTAAATATAAGTGACTGATCCATCAGAAATGACTTGAAACTGCCTTGGATATTTTGAGGGAAAAGCCAAGCAACAATATTTTATGTCTGTTCTGTGGTGGAAATAGCCACTGGGTGTGCAATCATAATTAAGACATGGCCTTTGCCTTGGAAGACTCATATTCTGGTGGGAAATATAGACATTATATTATTTAAGAAACTTGACTTGTAAAAAAGGAAACAACATCATAGTGAAAAATTAAAGGAAAGATGCATTTTAAAATTTCACGTATGCCAAACTACCTAGCAATAACGCTTCTGGGTATTTATCCTAGTGAAGCCAAAGTTATGTTTATACAAAAACATTCATGTGGACATTTATAGAAGCTTTATCTATAATGGCTAGAAAGCTATAAGCAATCCTAATGTTCTTCAGTGAGTAAATGAATCAACAGACTGTGGAGCAGTCATATGATGGAACACCATACACCAAGGAAAAGGAACCGGCTGTTAATACATGCGACTACTTGGATGGATATAAGGGGAATTAAGCTAAGTGAAAAGAGCTAATCTCAAAAGGCTACATACTTCATGGTTCTGTTCATATAACAGTATTAAATGGCATAATTTTAGACATAAAGAACAAGTCAGTGGTTACCAGTGTTAGGGTTGCAGGAAGGATCTGGCTATTAAGGGGTAATATGAGGGAGATTTTTTGTGGTATTGGAACGGTTATGTGTCATGATTGTGGTCATGGCTGCATGAATCTATACATCTATATATGATATAAAGTGTCATAGTACTAAAAGCACACAAACAAAAGACAAGTGCATGTAAAAGTTGCCTGAAGTCTCTGGTTAATAGTATTGTACCAACGCCAATTCCCTGATTTCGATGACATATCAGGAGAGAGTTCCGTTTGGTGATATACAGAGAAAGTGTTCCATTTCTGCAACTTCTTGTGAATCTTAAATCATTTCAAAACAAAGAGTTTTCAAATTTAAAAAATCGACATATACTTTTTAAGACTAGGAGGCAGAAATTTAGCCAACTCTCTCAGAATTTTGGAAGTCATTTAGAGGAATACTCTTTCTCTTATTGCTGTTTCTCTTGGTCATGTCTACTTCATTTATATATCTTCAAAATGACTTCTCAAAAATAAGTCATTCTAATGAAAATACACATGCACCTTTATGCTCATCACAGCACTATTCACAATAGCAAAGATATCGAATCAACCTAGAGGCTTATTAATGGTGAACTGGATAAAGAAACTGTGGATACACTATGGAATACTGTGCATCCACAAAAAAAGAATAAAATCATGTCCTATGAAGCAACATGGTTGCAGTTGGGGGCCATTATACTAATCAATTTACTGCAGGAACTTAAAAACCAAATATCACATGTTCTCACAATTTATATTCAATTTATGTTGAATACTCATGGACATAAAGATAGGAACAATAGTAACTAGGGACTACTAGAAGGGGGAGGGAGGAAGGAGGCCAAGGGTTGAAAAACTAACTGTTGGATACTATGCTCACTACCCGAGTGACAAGATCGATTGTATCCCAAACCTCAGCATCTCACAATATACCCAGGTAACAAACCTGCACATGTACCCCCCAAACATAAAATAAAGTTGAACAAAAAAGTTTTTCTTTTCACTTTTACCTTCTATATATCAGAAAAAGGGAATTTTTATAATTTCTTAGTTTTAAACCCTCTTCATGTACGAGCCCAGACCAAGATAAAACTGGAATTTCATGATCCCAGCTCCAAATTTTATGAGAAGTGACTGCCATAAATTGGCACAGCCTGGGCTTCCCACCCATTCCTGTTACAGGCAGTTATTGCCAGAGCAATTGAATCACATAGTACCAATGAGGCACATTTTCCAAGGAAGGGAGAATGGTTTGAAGCTAGATAAACACACCAAAAAGTGGTACTACAAATATGCAACCACATCAATTGCATACATCTTGGAAAACACGATACCACTTATATGAAGATGATGTTGTGAAGTATAAACAACAGATCACCTGACTGTTTGACTAACCTCTGACATTGCATTTTTCTTGGTATTCTTTTGTTGGTATTCTCGAATGTGACATATACCAACCCCTTCCAGTTAATCTGGGGATCATGTTGCTTTGTTTATGGCAGATGCTCTGTGGATGCTTATGCAAGGAATCTGTAAATATCTGTCATTCAGGAGAGGATGGGTTATATTTTCACTGCAAGCAATCCTTCAAGCTTGATGATTTGTAACAAAAACTGCTTATTTCTTGCCCGGATCATATTGATCTCAATCTCAGATTGGCTGCACAGAGGTGGAGTTTGGACTCTGCTCCATGTCATTGTCACAGAAGACCCAGGCAAACTGATCCTCCACCTTTGGGAACGTTGCTGGTCCGCGTTGAAAGAGAAAGGAGAACATGAAATACTGTGTACTGGCTTTTTAAGGCTTCCTTCCAGAAATGACACACATCATTTCCATTCACAGTTTATTTGACCAAAGCAAATAACTTGCTCATACCTTCCTGTTCCTTAAGGGACAGGAAGAGTGCCAGAAGGAAGAGAATGGGAAAAATTGCAGAAGAGCACTGACAGTCTATTTCACTGCAGAAGCATGGTTTGTTCATGAATCCCCTGGAATGGTTGATTTCTACATCTCTGATTGATACACATAATTTCACAGTGCCTGGCCACTTTCCATGTTTTCCTCAGCAGTTTCACTTTGGAGTTTCTAAGCTCTCTAACAAAGGGCAGGAATCTTCACTGCCCTAACATGGCTCATTTTTTCTTCTGTTTTCTCTACATAAACTGATACGGATAGGGCTTGAGTTACTTACATGGGATTTTATCATCAATAGTAAAAATAGACCTTTATCTTACATTTGCAAGTTACCTGGCAATAATCACTTCCTTTTTCTTTGATTCACAGACACTTTTTGCTTTCCAAGTTACAAAAGAGTAAAGTGATGGGTTCGATAACCTCAAAAGGCTGTCTCCTCCCCCTGCTACATGGATGAAATCTCTTTTAAGTGCAGGCCTCTGCCCTGGGCAGGGAAGCAAGTGCAAATATGGACAATATACAGCTCAGTGAGTAAGACACAGATATGGAAACAGATTGTAACAATACAGTGTAGTGAGGAGCTGTAAGGAAAATAACAATACATTATGGACTTCAGATAACAAACACTTTTTAGGGGCTGTGCACGGTGGCTCGCACCTGTAATCCCAGCACTTTGGGAGGCCAAGGCGGGCAGATCACCTGAGGTCAGGAGTTCAAGACCAGCCTGGCCAACATGGTGAAACCCCGTCTCTACTAAAAATACAAAAATTAGCCAGGCACAGTGGTGCGCACCTGTAATCCCAGCTACTCGGAAGGTGGAGGCAGGATAATTACTTGAACCCAGGAGGTTTTTGTTTCACGGGGATTGCAGTGAGCAGAGATTGTGCTACTGCACTCCAGCCTGGGCAAAAGAGTGAGGCTCCATCTCAAAACAAAGAAACAAACAAACAAAGGAACAAAAAATTTTTTAGGGAAGGATCTTTGTGACCAGTGAAAAACCTCACAGGAAAAACAAAACCAAAAAATAAACAAGCCGAAAAAAGCATTTGAAATTGAGCTTAAGGAATCAATAAAATTTGTACATACAGAGAAGAAAAAGGGCCTCCTAGTGATAACCCTGTGTGGTAAACAAGGGAAGCTCAAAAAATTTTGTTGAATGAAAGGTGACCACTATATCAACCACAGAATAAAGCACCCAGATTCTGGATGAAGGAGTTGAAAAGCCACGAGAAGAGGAGGTTGAGGAAGAGGGATGTAGGGCACAATGAACAAGTCAATTTTTTTTTCTTCAACTTTTTAAAGTTCAGGGGTACATATGCAGGATGTATAGGTTTGTGTATGTCATGGTGGTTTGCTGCATAGATCATCCCGTCTCCTGGGTATTAAGCCCAGCATCCATTAACTATGCTTGCTGATGTTCCCGCTACCCACCTCCAACAGGCCTCATTGTGTGTTGTTCCCCACAATGTGTCCATGAGTTCTCATCATTCCGCTTCCACTTATATGTGAGAACATGTGGCATTTGGTTTTCTCTTCCTGCACTAGTTTGCTAAGAATAAGGGCTTCCAACTCCATCCATGTCCCTACAAAGGACATGATCTCATTCCTTTTTATGGTGGCATAGTATTTCATGGTGTTTATATACCATCTTTTCTTTATCCAATCTATCATTGATGGGCATTTTGGCTGATTCCACATCTTTGTTATTGTGAATAGTGCTGCAATGAACATACATGTGCATGTATCTTTATAACAGAATGACTTATATTCCTTTGGGTATATATTCAGTAATGGGATTGCTAGGTGAAATGGTATTTCTGCCTGTAGATCTTTGAGAATTCACCAAACTCTCTTCCACAATGTAAAAGTGTTCCTTTTTCTCTGTAACAGTGTAAAAGTGTTCCTTTTTCTCTGTAACATTGCCAGCATCTGCTGTTTTTGACTTTTTAATAATCACCATTCTGACTGGTGTGAGATGGTATCTCACTGCAGTTTTGATTGGCACTTCTCCTGATCAATAACGTTGAGCTTTTTTTTCATTTGTTTGTTGGCCACATGTGTGTCTTCTTTTGAGAAGTGTCTGTTCATGTTCTTTGCCTAGTTTTTAATAGGGTTGTTTTCTTTGTTTTCGTGTACATTTGTTTAACTTCCTTGTAGACTCTGGATATTAGACCTTTGTCAGATGAATGGGTTGCAAAAATTTTCTCCCATTCTGTAGGTTGTCTGTTTGCTCTGATAGTTTCCTTTGCTGTGCAGAAGCTCTTTATTTTAATTAGATCCCATTTGTCAAGTTTTGCCTTTGTCGCAATTGCTTTTGAAGTTCATCATGATATCTTTGCCCATGCCTATGTCCTGAATGGTATTGTCTAGATTTTCTTCTAGGGTTTTTTATAGTTGGGGGTTTTCAATTTAAGTCTTTAATCCATCTTGAGTTAATATTTTGTATATGGTATAAGGAAGCAGTCCAGTTTCAATTTTCTGCATATAGCTAGCCAGTTCTCCCAGCACCATTTATTAAATAGAGAATCTTTTCCCCATTGCTTGTTTTAGTTGGGTTTGTCAAAGATCAGATGGTTGTAGTTGTGAAGTCTTATTTCTGAGTTATGCTGTTGCATTGGTCTGTGTGTCTTTTCTTGTACCAGTACCATGCTGCTTTGGTTACTGTAGCCTTGTAGTATAGTTTGAAGTCAGGTAGCATGGTGCCTCCAGCCTTGTTCTTTTTGCTTAGGATTGTCTTGGCTATTCAGGCTCTTTTTTGGTTTCATGTGAATTAATATTTTTTTTCTAATTCTGTGAATACTGTCAATGGTAGTTTAATGGGAAGAGCATTGAATCTATAAATTACTTTGGGAATTTTGGTTATTTTTATGATATTGATTCTTCCTATTCATGAGCATGAAATGTTTTCCTATTTGTGTCCTCTCTGATTTATTTGAAAAGTGGTTTTTAGTTCTCCTTGAAGAGGTCCTTTACTTCCCTTGTTAGCTGTATTCCTAGGTATTTTATTCTTTTTGTAGCAATTATGAATGGGAGTTCATTCATGATTTGGCTCTTTGCTCGCCTGATGTTGGTAGATAGGAATGCTAGTAATTTTTGCACATTGATTTTATATACTGAGATTTTGCTGAAGTTGCTTATCAGCTTAAGAAGCTTTTGGGCTGAGAGGATTGGGTTTTCTAGATACAGAATTATGTCATTTGGAAACAAAGATAATTTGATTTCCTCTCTTCCTATTTGAATAGACTTTACTTCTTTTTCTTGCCTGATTTCCCTGGCCAAAACTTCCAATACTATGTTGAATAGGAGTGGTGAAGGAGGCCATCCTTGTCCTGTGATGGTTTTCAAGGAGAATGCTTCCAGCGTTTGCCCATTCAGTATGATATTGACTGTGGGTTTGTCATAAATGGCTCTTATTATTTTGAAGTATGTTCCTTCAATATTTATAGTTTATTGATAGTTTTTAACCTAATGGGATGTTGAATTTTATCCTTTTCTCCATCTTTTGAAATAATCGTGTCATTTTTGTCTTTAGTTCTGTTTATGTGATGAATCACATTTACTGATTTGCATATATTGAACCAACCTTACATCCTGGGAATGAAGCCAACTTGATCATGGTGGATAAGCTTTTTGATGTGCTGCTGGATTCGGTTTGCCAATATTTTACTGAGAATTTTTGCATCAATGTTTATCAAAGATATTGGCCTGAAGTTTTTTGTTGTTGTTGTATCTCTGCCAGGTTGTGGTATCAAGATGATGCTGACCTCATAGAATGAATTAGGGAAGAGTCCCTCCTTTTCAATTTTTTGGAACAGTTTCAGTAGAAATGGTACCAGCTCTTCTTTGGAACTCTGGTAGAATTCTGATGTGAATACACCTGGTCCTGCACTTTTTTTCGGTTGGTAGGCTATTTATTATATTACTGCCTCAATTTCAGAACTCATTATTGGTTGATTCAATGATTCCATTTCTTCCTGATTTAGTTTTGGGAGCATGTATGTGTCCAGGAATTTATCAATTTTTTCTAGAATTTCTAGTTTATGTGCATAGAGGTATTTATCATATTCTCTAATGGTTGTTTGTATTTCTGTGGGGTCAGTGGTTGTATCCCCTTTGTCATTTCTGATTGTGTTTATTTGATTCCTCTCTCTTTTCTTATTAGTCTAGCTAATGGTCTATTTTATTAATTTTTTCAAAAAACCAGATCTTGGATTCATTGACTTTTTGAGGGTTTTTCATGTTTCTATCTCGTTCAGTTCAGCTCTGACCTTGGTCATTTCTTGTATTCTGCTAGCTTTGGGGTGTGTTTGCTGTTGGTTCTCTAGTTCTTGTAGTTGTGATGTTACATTGTTAACTTGAGACCTTTCTAGCTTTTTGATGTGGGCATTTAGTGCTATAGATTCCCCTCTTAATACTGCTTTAGCTGCATCCCAGAGATTCTAGTATGTTGTCTCTATGTACTCATTAGTTTCCAAAACCTTCTTGATTTTTGCCTTAATTTCATTATT
>NW_012109808.1:768965-774479 GCF_000951045.1 Mandrillus leucophaeus | reverse complement strand
TTCTTTTTGCTTAGGATTGTCTTGGCTATTCAGGCTCTTTTTTGGTTTCATGTGAATTAATATTTTTTTTCTAATTCTGTGAATACTGTCAATGGTAGTTTAATGGGAAGAGCATTGAATCTATAAATTACTTTGGGAATTTTGGTTATTTTTATGATATTGATTCTTCCTATTCATGAGCATGAAATGTTTTCCTATTTGTGTCCTCTCTGATTTATTTGAACAGTGGTTTTTAGTTCTCCTTGAAGAGGTCCTTTACTTCCCTTGTTAGCTGTATTCCTAGGTATTTTATTCTTTTTGTAGCAATTATGAATGGGAGTTCATTCATGATTTGGCTCTTTGCTCGCCTGATGTTGGTAGATAGGAATGCTAGTAATTTTTGCACATTGATTTTATATACTGAGATTTTGCTGAAGTTGCTTATCAGCTTAAGAAGCTTTTGGGCTGAGAGGATTGGGTTTTCTAGATACAGAATTATGTCATTTGGAAACAAAGATAATTTGATTTCCTCTCTTCCTATTTGAATAGACTTTACTTCTTTTTCTTGCCTGATTTCCCTGGCCAAAACTTCCAATACTATGTTGAATAGGAGTGGTGAAGGAGGCCATCCTTGTCCTGTGATGGTTTTCAAGGAGAATGCTTCCAGCGTTTGCCCATTCAGTATGATATTGACTGTGGGTTTGTCATAAATGGCTCTTATTATTTTGAAGTATGTTCCTTCAATATTTATAGTTTATTGATAGTTTTTAACCTAATGGGATGTTGAATTTTATCCTTTTCTCCATCTTTTGAAATAATCGTGTCATTTTTGTCTTTAGTTCTGTTTATGTGATGAATCACATTTACTGATTTGCATATATTGAACCAACCTTACATCCTGGGAA
This sequence comes from Mandrillus leucophaeus, assembly GCF_000951045.1. Taxonomy (NCBI): domain Eukaryota; kingdom Metazoa; phylum Chordata; class Mammalia; order Primates; family Cercopithecidae; genus Mandrillus; species Mandrillus leucophaeus. Next base: position 773,595 of record NW_012109808.1, on the reverse strand, counting down.
TGAAGCCAACTTGATCATGGTGGATAAGCTTTTTGATGTGCTGCTGGATTCGGTTTGCCAATATTTTACTGAGAATTTTTGCATCAATGTTTATCAAAGATATTGGCCTGAAGTTTTTTGTTGTTGTTGTATCTCTGCCAGGTTGTGGTATCAAGATGATGCTGACCTCATAGAATGAATTAGGGAAGAGTCCCTCCTTTTCAATTTTTTGGAACAGTTTCAGTAGAAATGGTACCAGCTCTTCTTTGGAACTCTGGTAGAATTCTGATGTGAATACACCTGGTCCTGCACTTTTTTTCGGTTGGTAGGCTATTTATTATATTACTGCCTCAATTTCAGAACTCATTATTGGTTGATTCAATGATTCCATTTCTTCCTGATTTAGTTTTGGGAGCATGTATGTGTCCAGGAATTTATCAATTTTTTCTAGAATTTCTAGTTTATGTGCATAGAGGTATTTATCATATTCTCTAATGGTTGTTTGTATTTCTGTGGGGTCAGTGGTTGTATCCCCTTTGTCATTTCTGATTGTGTTTATTTGATTCCTCTCTCTTTTCTTATTAGTCTAGCTAATGGTCTATTTTATTAATTTTTTCAAAAAACCAGATCTTGGATTCATTGACTTTTTGAGGGTTTTTCATGTTTCTATCTCGTTCAGTTCAGCTCTGACCTTGGTCATTTCTTGTATTCTGCTAGCTTTGGGGTGTGTTTGCTGTTGGTTCTCTAGTTCTTGTAGTTGTGATGTTACATTGTTAACTTGAGACCTTTCTAGCTTTTTGATGTGGGCATTTAGTGCTATAGATTCCCCTCTTAATACTGCTTTAGCTGCATCCCAGAGATTCTAGTATGTTGTCTCTATGTACTCATTAGTTTCCAAAACCTTCTTGATTTTTGCCTTAATTTCATTATTTACCCAAGAGTCATTCAGGAGTAAGTTGTTCAATTTCCATGTAGTTGTGTGGTTTTGAGGAATTTCTTAGTCTTCAGTTCTAATTTCATCGTGCTGTGGTCTGAGAGGCTGTTATGATTTCACTTCTTTTGCATTTGCTGGGTAGTGTTTTGCTTCTGATTATGTGATCAATTTTAGAGTAAGTGCCATGTGGCAATGAGAAGATGGTATATTCTGTTGTTTTTGGGTGGAGAGTTCTGTAGATATGTATCAGGTCCACTTCATCCAGAACTGAGTTCAGGTCCTGAATATCTTTATTCATTTTCTATCTCAGTGATCTGTTTAATATTGCCAGTGGGATGTTAAAGTCTCCCATTATTATTGTGTGGGAATCTAGGTTTCATTGTAGGTCTCTAAGAACTTGCTTTATGAATCTGGGTGCTCCTGTATTGGGTGCTTATATATTTAGGATGGTTAGCTTTTTTGTTGTTGCTGAATTGAACCCTCTACCATTATGGAATGTCATTCTTTGTCATTTTTTATCTTTGTTGATTTAAAGTCTGTTTTGTCATTTTTTATCTTTGTTGATTTAAAGTCTGTTTTGTCAGAAACTAGGATTGCAACCCCTGCTTTATTCTGTTTTCCATTTTCTTGGTAAATTTTCCTTCATTGCTTTATTTTGAGCCTATGTATGTCTTTGCACATAAGATGGGTCTCTTGAAGACAGCATAGCAATGGGTCTTGGCTCTTTATCTATCTGTGTCTTTTAATTGGGGCATGTAGGCCATTTACATTTAAGATTAGTATTGTTATATGTGAATTTGATCCTGACATCTTGATGCTAGCTGATTATATTGCAGACTTGTTTATGTGGTTGCTTCATAGTATCACTGGTCTGTGTATTTCAGTGTGTTTTTACTGAACTGGTGGCTAGTAATGGTTTTTCCTTTCCATACTTAGTGCTTCCTTCAGGAGTTTTGCAAGGCAGTCCTAATGGTGGGGCATTCCCCCAACATTTGCTTGTCTGAAAAGGATCTTATTTCTCTTTCATTTATGAAGCTTAGTGTGGCTAGATATAAAATTCTGTGTTGGAAATTCTTTTCTGTAAGCATGTTGAATATTGGCCCCCCAGTCTCTTCTGGCTTGTAAGTTTTCTGCTGAGAAGTCTGCTGTTAGTCTGATGGGCTTCCCTTTCTAGGTGACCCAGCTTTTCTCTCTGGCTGTCCTTAATATTTTTTCTTTCATTTCAACATTGGAGAATCTGATAGTTATTTGTCTAGGGGTAGATCTCTTTATAGAATATCTTACTGGAGTTCTCTGCATTTCATCAATTTGAATGTCTTACTAGGTTGGGAAAATTATCCTGGATGATATCCTGAAGTATGTTTTCCAATTTGGTTCCATTCTCCCTGTCTCTTTCAGGTAACTCAACAAATTGTAGGCTCAATCTCTTTACAAAATCCCATATTTCTCAGAGGTTTTGTTTGTTTCTTTTCATTCTTTTTTTCTCTATTCTTGTCTGCCTGTCTACTTCAGAAAGATCATCTTCAAGCTCTGAGATTTTTCCTCTGCTTGTTCTATTCTGTTGCTGATACTTGTGATTGCATTGGGAAATTCTCATATGGTGTTTTTTGACTTTATCAGGTCAGTTATTTTCCTCTTTAAACTGGCTATTCAGGCTGTCAACTCCTGTATTGTTGTATCATGATTCTTAACTTCTTTGCATTGGGTTACAGCATGCTCTAGCTCAATGAGGTTCATTATTACTCACCTTCTGAAGCCTACTTCTGCCAATTCAGCCATCTCAGCCTCAGCCTAGTTCTGTATCCTTGCTGGAAAGGTGTTACAGTTACTTGGAGAAGAGGCATTCCATCTTTTTTATGTTTTCAACATTTTTGCATTGATTTTTGTCATCTTTGTGGGCTCATCTACTTTTGATCTTTGAGATTACTGACCTTTGAATGGGGGTTTTGTGGGGTCTTTTTGTAGATATTCTGTTGTTGTTTTCTGTTTGTTTTTCTTTTAGCAATCAGGCCACTCTTCTGTACGTGTTGCTGCTGTTTGCTGGGGGTACTCTTCAGACCCTAGAGTTGCTTCAGTTTTTCTTGTACCTGGAGGTATTACCAGTGAAGGCTGCGTAACAGCAAAGATGGCAGTCTGCTCCTTCCTCTGGAAGCTCTATCCTATGGGGTTAATTATATGTTCCTTGCCTGAATGCACCTGTGAAAAGTGGCTAGAGACCTCGGATGGGAGTCAGAGGAACAGGATCAGACAGGAGGAACAGGATCAGAAACCTACTTAAAGAAGCAGTCTGGCTGCTTTTTGGTAGAGCAAGTGTGCTGCATTGTGAAGGACTCTTCCTCATCCAGACCACTGGACTCTCCAAAGTTGGCAGGCTGGAATGGCTGAGACAACTGAATCATAGAGATGACAGCCACCCCTGCCCCTGGGAGCTCCATCTGAGTAAGAGATAAGAGTTCTTTCTGTATAATCCTGGCTGGAGTGACTGAAGCCCCCACAGGGAAATCCCACCCAGTGAGGAGGAATAGATCAGGGTCCTGCTTAAAGAAGCAGGCAGGCCATGATCTGGCAAAGCAGTTGAGCTGCATTGTGAGGGACCCTTCCTCCTCCAGACCATTTGGACCCTTCAAGGCCAGCAGGCTGGAATGACTGAATTGACCAAACCACAGAGATGGTGGCTTCCTCTCCCCCTGGGAGCTCCATCCCAGGGAAAGATCAGAGCTCTGTCCATATAACCCTGGTTGGAGTGACTGAAGTGGAGGTCCCACTCAGTGAGGAGGAATGGATCAGGGTCCTGCTTAAAGAAGCAGTCTGCCCATGATCTGGCAAAGCAGCTGTGCTGCATTGTGGGGGACCCTTCCTTGTCCAGACCATTTGGAGTCTCAAAAGCCAGCATGCTGGAATGGCTGAGTTGACAAAACCACAGAGATGGTGTCCATCTCAGGCAGATTCTAGCCTGTTGCTGTTGGATGGCTGGAATTCCAAGCCAGTGAGTCATAACTTGTGAAGTGCTCTGGAGGTGGGGACTGCAAAATGGCACTGCTTGGCTCCCTGGATTCAGCCCCCTTCCTAGGGATACATATGAGCAGATCTCCTTCCTTGCCAGGGATCCCAGACTGGAGTAGGTTTCTGTGTGTGCCTGAATGGCCGGTCTTCACAAGCTTTACACAGCTCTGTGTATAGAACCAAAGGCCCTGGTGGTGTGGACTCACAAGTGGATCTCTTGATCCACAGGTTGCAACCATCTATGGGAGAAGGGTGGTTTCGCTGATGGGGTCATAAAATCACTCACCGCTTCCCTTGGCTCATGAGTTGGGGTTCCTTTGGCTACGTGCCAATCCCAAGTGGGCCATCACCCCACCCTGTTTTTCTTCATTCTCTGTGGGTCAAGTTGTTTCCCTAGTCAGTCTCAATGTGAGAACTTGGATATTTCCTTTGAAGGTGCTGGATTCATTCACTGCTTTCATTCCTCTCCATGAGTGCTGTGGACCACAGCTGCTTCTACACAGTCATCTTGGCCTCTCTTCTAATTTTTTTTTAGTAGAAGCTTGCCCATTAAAGGAATAATAAGGATGACATGACAGATGTTACTTACTTCATAATCTTACCTATGGCTGATCCTGATGGAAATTTTTGTTTCCAAATGGTTTTAGTATTTAAAGCATCATGGATTTTAAATCTAAAAGTCACAACCTGTCTCTTTTCTTTCTTTCTTTCTTT
>NW_012109808.1:754712-768549 GCF_000951045.1 Mandrillus leucophaeus | reverse complement strand
TCTTTCTTTCTTTCTTTCTTTCTTTCTTTCGACAGTGTCTTACTCCATCACCCAGGCTGGAATGCAGTGGCTCAGTCATGGCTCACTGCAACCTCTGCCTGCCAGGCTCAAGCAATCCTCCCACTTCACCCTCCTGAGTAGCTGGGACTACAGGTATATACCACCATGCCTGGCTTTTTTTTTTAATTTTATTTTTAGTAGAGAAGAGGTCTTGCTCTGTTGCCCAGGCTAGTCTTGAACTCCTGAGTTTAAGCAATCCTCCTGCCTCAGCCTCCCCAAGTGCTGAGATTACAGATGTGAGCCACTGTACTCAGCCTGTATCACTTCTTATCAGGCTGAGCCTAAACCCACAGAGACTTTTATATTACTCAAACCAATGGCAGAAGAGAAGAGCTTGAACAATCTGAAGTATTGAATACCACAGAGAGAATGACTGAGAGTGTTTGTCCTTGTTGGTTTATTAAATACAACACCTTTTTTTTGTCACTTGTTGCTAGTGTTGGTAATTACTCTAAGATTTACAATGTACATCCTTAACCAGAGTCTCTACTTTCGAATAATACACCACTTCACAGATAAGAACCTTATAACAGTATATTTTCATTTCCTTCTTCCCATCCTTTGGCACTCTTTTAAAACATTTTAGTTCTACATGTTATAAAGCCCACCTTTCATTGTTATTAAAAGAAAGACTTTCATATTTGCCATGTATTTGTCATGTCCAGTATTTTAATTCTTTTTTTGGAGCCAAGTTCCCATCTGGTATCATTTTTCTTCAGCATGAAAACTTTCTATATTATTTCTTTAAATCCAAGTCTGCAGGAAACAAATTCTCCTGGCCTTTGTTTGTCTGGAAATTTCTTTATTATGCCTTCATGTTTAAAGATATTTTTGCAGATTTATAATGCAATTTGATTGTTTATTTTTTTCTTTTACTACTTTTAAAGTGGATCTTTATTTTTCTTTCCTTCATTTGTCTCATTTCTTTTGAAATGTCCTCAGTATTTTTTTTTTCCTTTCTCTCTATATTATCATGTCTCCCTGCTCACCTCTGGTAGATTTAAATCTTCTTTATTGTGGTTCTCAGAAATGTGTTTATGATGTACCTTTGTCTCATACTTGGTTGTGTGTGTGTATATGTGTGTGTGTGTGAGTGTCTGTACTGTGTTTATGTATATGTATGCTAATTCTGGTTCACTGAGCTCCTTGAATCTTCAGATTAAGATTTTCTATCAAATTGAGAAAATTTGAGGGCGTTATTTCTTTATACCTCCCAAACACTTTTTGTATCTTTCTGGGGTTCTGTATTCACATATGCTATAATACTTGATATTGTCGCACTGGCCTCTGACATTGTGTTGATTGTTTAGTCCTTTGTATCAGTGCTTCAGTTCAGATAGTTTTTATTGCAATGTCTTCAAATTTACTAATCTTTACTTCTGCAGTATCCAATCTGCTGTTAATCACATCCACTGAGTTTTTCACTTCAGATATTGTATATTTCATCTTTAGCATTTCCACGTGGAACTTTTTTATAGCTTTCCTTTCTCCTCACATTACATTTATCTTTTTGGTTTAACACTTGAACACATTGAATTTATTCATAATAGCAGTTTTAAAGCTTTTATTGTGATAATTTTATTATTTCTGTCATTTTTGGTCTGTTCCTATTGGCTAACTTTTCACCTGGCTCTTCATCTCATGTTTCTTCATTTTTTCATGGTTAGTAACTTTTTCTTTGGATTTTAGACACTATCATCTAATAGTATAAATATGTAAAATATCATATTTTATGTTATTTAAGTTTTTTTTTCCCCAAAAAGTGTTGAAAAAATATTTTAACTAGCCTTGAATTTGTTTGTGTATTAGCTTCATCATTTTTAAGCCTTATTTTTCTTGGTGTATTGTAGTCTTTACCATAGGACGAGTTGTACCTGAATGCCCCATCCTGGCTGAATGGAATTCGCATGTCTTCCAGCTTTGTTTGAGCTCTGGAAATTGTTCAGTTTACAGCTCCCTGAGAGTTCTTTGTCGGACGTTGTGGATTTTTCACTCTATGCATGTGTAGCTCAGTATTCAATAACAGATTCAAAGGTGCCCTATGCACCTATGAAGATTTCGGAAGGTTTTCCTCTATGTGTTTCTCTTCTCTCTAGTACTATGTCCACACATTCCATCTGTCTTAGCTTCCCGAAACTCTGATCTCTCCCTACTCAATGCATTAAAATCACCATACTCTGTCGGTTTGAGTTCTTTCTCTCTCTTTCCAAATCTGGAAAGTTATCCCAAGCAGAATACCTGGGCAATTGAAATTTGTTTCCTTTGCAATCACAGCAAGGGAATCTTAGCACTCTCAGCAATCATAGTCCTAGGCTGCCTGTGGTCCAGTGCCTAAAAATAGTCGTTTCATACATTTTGTTTAGTTTTCTACTTGTTTACATTACAGAGCTAATGTTGTTAACAGTTACTCCCACTGTAACTGCAATTTTTTGGGGAAAATTTGCTTCTTGCTCTTGTAATGAACTAAATAGATGGCAGTCCTCTCTCCTATTTTTTTGAAAAACATGTGATTGTTATACCTTAAGCTTCTGAGAGACACACCAATATTTATCTTAAATTATCCTAGGGTATTAAATGACCACAGCTATTCCAAAGGAGTCCTAGCACTTATAACAAAACCAAAGACTACTTCCCCTCTGTGGTTCCTGTTGAAAGCTGCCATCACTGGGTCCCAGTGCAAAGCATGTTTATTTGATCTAGCTTTTGACTGGTTAGTATTTTTGTCTCATTTCTTGTAGTTTGCCAGATCAATCTATGCCCAGTGATGGCAGATGCATTGGTCAATGATAATCATTGTGAGTAACTTATGTAATTTATGGTTAATTTTAATATTCAATGAATAGTTTCCAGAATAGGCACTTTCTAAATCACCAAAGTAAATAATAAATGTTCCTTCCAAAGAGAATTCTGGGCTTAGAGAATTTTAGTCCAAAAAGCAATGGAAAGAAAGGTAAAGAGGAAAGAAATAAAGCAACAAGTAGTTTTTTTTTTTTTTTCCAGGTCTCTGTTTTATCAAAATAATGCCCAATTTATATTCACAAATTTGTGTAGTTTTTTATGTTGGTGACTCCAGAGTTAAACTTTCAATCTTTATCTGAAAGTGAAAGGATTTCCCTAGCTTCCCTCCTGTCTTCAATCTTACAAGGTAATTTCAAAACAATTTCTACTCTTTAAATACATGAGCATATGGACCAAATATAAGTTGACGGATTTCTACATAATAACTATTGATAAATGGCAACCTATAGCAGAGTGTGGCATGGCACACAGGGAGAGGGAACGGGAAGGGACTTGAAGAGGAAGGTGCAGCTGCTTTGTAGGAGGCTGCCAAGATCAATTCAATTTGACACTTTTTCATTGATCATTTGCAAGAAGATGTACAGGTGTTTGAAGTAAAATATTTTTAGGTTGCAGAATAAAAACATTAAAGAGGGAAAAAGATCTGATGCTAGAGCTATAAAAGGTAGGAAAACACTGAAAGCAGAAATCCTGTAGACACAGAGTAGGCAGCATCCAAGTATGAGTCTGTAAAGCATCAGCCAGTTTTGTTTTATTTTTTAAGTTTTATTTCATGATGTCATCATGGTCGATCTGTCTCCAGTTTTTAGGTGGAGCTTTTTAGTTTTAGAAGATCTTGTTGTTAGTTTTCTTTTGTGATGACTGTATCAGCAAAAACTGAAATATATATGTGTTTGTGTGTGTGTGTGTGTGTGTGTGTGTGTGTGTGTATTTCAGTTCTTCAAATTTAAATTTAGAACTTGCAGGTATGATAAACTTTTTGGCAAAGCAAAAGTTTATTTAATTAGACCAAGGCTTTGCATGGCTACTTGTGCCACCCTTGACCTCTTCTCATTCTTCCAGATAAAACTGCTTTGTCTTCTTTCTTTCCTGTCTGTTGAGCCTGCCCAAGGCCTTGAGACTTGCTGGCCTAATCCACCTCCCACTGGCTCTCCCCTACTTGAACTCACAACTTGCATACAGTCTAATATGAAATTGATTTCGAATTACCTAGTCTTTAAGGTTCATAAATGGAGCGTTCTTCATTGTAAAAATTGAATTGCAGTTCTTCCAACGGCTCACACTGCTCTTTGGGCTGCCTTCTGGGCATAGAGGGGCAGTGATGATTCATCTGGTGGTTTGGGTTCCAAATCTCCCATGAACAAAGTTGAATAGAAGAATCTCTAATTTGAAGAATTATCTATCTAATGTAATTATTTAATCTTAGCATCTTCTATGATATAATGGTTATTTCCTAGACCTTAGTTTACAGTAGTCAGTGAGGACTCTGAAAACACTTAAACTACAAAATCCAATACCTTCAGTGACCAGGCATGTTAGGAGGCCAGCATGTGATCCTATGACAAAAGGAATGTGAGACATGTGGAAAACCCAGAAAGTACAATTCCTGTACCAAAACTGTAAATAAAAATAGCTTATTAACTTCATTTTACAGATGGAGAAACTGAGGCAGAGAGAAATTGACTTACCTAAGGTCCCAAAGGTTACCAGCATTAGAGTCAGGTTCAATACAGGACATTCGTGTGGCAAAAGAATGTATGCTCTGGGTAATCAGAAGTGTAATTTAGAAACCCAAACACTGAATGTCTCAGGAAGAGAAAAGAACTGAAATCAGTTAAACAATCTGGCCACAGTCAAGGAAATAAGAAGAGCTTTAATCCCAAAGTTCACTCCTTTTCTCAACTAGGAAACTTTCCTTCTTGTTAGATGAGGAGTCCATCCCCAAGTGAAGCCAAATCAGGGCCTGCAGGAGCAAGCGCAGTGGGGTTCCCTGGCAGGAGGGTAGTGCTGTGGGAGGAAGGGTTCTGAAGAGTGTAAGGGATACTCACAAAAGGTCAGGGACTCATAAACAGGAGGACGATCTACCTCTCAAATACCTCCAAAATTCATCAGAGAGATCAGGAAATATTTCAACAGGAAATGCCATATGAGTCTATTGAGAACATTGAAATTGAGGCACAGACAAGGAAGTAATCCGTTTAGAAATCATTGTTAATCCAGGGGAAAGACTAACAATCAACCAATTTTGGCTTCCTGCAATCTGGCAGTTTTCCTAAATACCGATTAAAAATGAATCGCATTAGTTCATCTCTCCATTCAAAATGACTGAGAACACTATTGTAGAGATCATCATTGCTAAAAAACCAATTGGTAAGAAAAGCCATGATCAATTTTCACTATACTGCTCCTCTCCAAATTTCATACTTCTTTTTTGCCATTCCATGTCTTTGAAGACCCCCTTTCCCCCCACTACTATAAGCTTTACAATATGTTTCAAACTTTAGAGAGCAGAAGAAGGTACCTGAATATAAGCCTAGCCTGACTTCTCTCTGGCTATAGAGACTGTGGAGAAAAAAGCATGGTGATAAGGAGATCCTATGCAGGAATGATAGGGTCAGCACTGGTTGGATAACAGCCCCTTTGTTATCTTCTACAAATCTGCTTTAATGCTACTTTACAGTCCCAATCCCAAAGGTCAGGAAGGAAACTTAGTTAACATGTTTCAATCACCGTAAGCACCTTCGACAAAGGTAGTATATTGCAGTAATTCCGAAAAATGTTTTCAACCTCCGAAGATTTCCCTGGGGATGCTCTGTTGGCCAGACACATAAAATCTTTCTGCCTTTTGCTCTTTTATTCACACTCTCTGATGGGGCTGACTGCAGACCCAGTCAACTTGTTATACCTGTCGACCAACTGGAAGAAGAAAAAGAAAGGAAAACCTTTCTAGTTATTTGCTGGGACTCAAAGCTAAATCATGTGGCTCTTGAGCTTTAACTGAAGGGTATGTGTGTGTGTTACTGCTTGCTTGGGTCCACATAACTGCAATTTGAGGCTGCCAACAATTCAGTGGGAAATGGCTTTTACAGCTGAGTAGCTTTTTAATTTTTCTCAACAAAACATGTACTGGTGTTAGGTCTCTGTTGGTAATAGTGGCTGGCTGCATTATGTGGTACCTTGGCTGGTAATCTCTCTAAGTGGTTTTCCAAGTGCTTCTGTATCCTAAGAACACATAGGCATGAGGATAAAGGGGCTGGCCTGCAGTTGGTGCAATACAGACGCTCTGATGTCTGGGTGCTTTGATAAAGTGGAGACGCATGCCAGAATTGTCAATGCATCTGGACTAGGTGTTGGTAAACTATTGGGCCCCTGATATGATTCTGCATTCAGCAGGAAGCAGGCCAGGATTGAAAGAAGCCAAATTGCTTGGAAATGAACACACCTATGTGGTAAAGAAAAAAAAAAGGGATTTTCTGACCTCGTTTCTCCCTGATTCTCAGGCAGTTGTCCATGGATGGAATCGATCAAGTCCTCATATTGTCCCCTTTGCTCTATGTCCAAGCAACTTGTCCTTTTTCTTGGAAAACTGCTTGTTACAGTCCTTTGCTTTAGGCTATTTATGGAGTTGGGATAGCTAGACATTATTTTACTAATTCTCAGATGAATAACAAACCTCTTTCATCAGTACCAGTTTTAACTCTTCTGCATTATAGGGTCATATACCCTATTTCTATGGCAACATCTTTCCATAGGACGTATTTTTTCATTCTGATAGTGGCGAGTGTTCTTTAGTTTATGGAAGGATTTTGTTTTAGTTTCCTAAACTCTCCCTATTCCAGATTCAATGTTGCATCTTAACTCCAGTTATCATCTCTTTTTGATTGTGTAGCTATTGAATCAATCCACAATACCTACACCCTCTGCCTAGCCATGGTATCATAAGTCATCTTTCCATATTTGATTATTTACTTATTCAAAATATATTTGTTGTTGTGCCTGCTAGGCACAAGAAGTGGGGCCCCAACTCTTTTTTCAAAGAGTCTGTGGGCTAATAGAGAAGACAAATGTGAACAAATTATGGCTACAAAATAAAGCACATTTGAGTCAGCAGTCAACCTAAAAAAATAAGAGTTTAATGATAACCCATTACCTACACTGCTAGTGTGTGTGTTGAAAGTACTGAGGTAACTACATAGGATACGTAAATCTAAATTATGTTGCTTATTGAAAGCATTTATTACTGGACAGCACTAGTTACATTAATTCAAAAACCATGCTTATGTTAGTACACCTTTGTACTAGGCATTGTTCTTAAAGACCCACCAGATACCAAGATGATGCTATCTTTCCTCTACTTTCAGGACAGTCACTGTCTAGCAGCCAGGAGAGCTATATTAATCTAACATTATATTACAGCATGCCAAATGCTAAGAAGTAAGAGGGGTCACAGGATACTCTGGGAGCCCATAGGAGTCACAGGAGGCTCTGGGGTAGTAACAAGTTTGCCAAGGAAGGTTTTTCTCCTGATGAGTTGGGCTTTCTCCAAGCGGAAAATGAGAAAGACATTCCAAACAGGAAAGAGCTTGTGCAAATAGTCAAAAACAGAAAAGCAGCAAGATTCTTTCTATATAGCAATAAACACAAATTAATAATATTACTCCGTGGGTTTTTATAACCAGTTTGCACTTGGAAAGCACTCTACAGTGCATTATGAAATTTAGTCTACATTTTGATTGGAAAAAAATAAAAGGTATGATATCATATCAAGGGGAAGCAAGAGAAATCCACTGCCATCATGAGCTGTGTCCACCCTGGGGTTCTGCTGTCATATCCTCTCTGGGATGGGGCTGCTGGGGATTTTGTGTCTTTTCTTTGCGATGAGAGCTTCACTTTGTGCTTTGTCAGGACTGCCGTTGGCCCGTGGGAGATAGGGTGGGATAATAACACTCATCTTTGTGCTTCACAAATGAATTCAGTTGTTATTTGGCATTTTGCCATTCAGTAGCATTTTTCTTAAAACAATTTTAATCAACTGTTAACTCAGTGGAATCTTAGCTAGAAGCCAAAATGCATGCATATGGCCCGAGGATAGTTACTCAAGAGACATCATTGGAATCAGCCTAGGTGAACCTACAAGATGTGAGTGCCTCTCCAGAGAGATTTAAAATCAAAATTGATTCTATCAAAGCTGTCTCAGTTACACTGACAAAATATCTCACCATCCAGAAAAGTAGAACTATCTGAGAATGAAGACAAATGTGAAAATATTCTCATCATCAAGGAAGACATGAGGAATACAAACTTAATGTAGGACAGAACCAGCAATTAATAGTCTTGTCAGTCTCTAGACCCTTTCTTGGCCCTGCTCTATGAACACTGTTAGTAAAACTTGTAAGTATTCTATAAGCATTGTCCTATGTTGAACTAGGTTAAATTTCACTTGTTTATTTTTACAGTGGGGAAATCTGAAGGACAGGTAGGCAAGTAGAATTGCCTTTGACCACTCAGTTTTCAGGCATTGGAATTAGAAGGGTATTTTAGGCACCTCCTCTCCATTTCTTATTCTTTTTTTTTTTTTTTTTTTGAGACGGAGTCTCGCTCTGTCGCCCAGGCTGGAGTGCAGTGGTGCGATCTCGGCTCACTGCAAGCTCCACCTCCCGGGTTCACGCCATTCTCCCGCCTCAGCCTCTGAGTAGCTGGGACTACAGGCGCCCGCCACCACGCCCGGCTAGTTTTTTGTATTTTTAGTAGATGGTCTCGATCTCCTGACCTCGTGATCCACCCGCCTCGGCCTCCCAAAGTGCTGGGATTACAGGCTTGAGCCACCGCACCCGGCCTCCATTTCTTATTCTAACTATTAGTATATACTCCCTGCTGTAGTTGGATTAATTGAGTCACTACTGGAAATTTTCTTAGATTTGTCCTCTGCTAATTGAAAAAGGATTCGAATTCCCAAGCTTCCCTGCAGGCTTCATGCAGACATTATTTTGGAAGTCACCATGAAAGAGAAAATTGCTTGTGTTTCTTGTGCTTTTTTCTTTAAAATCGAGAAAAATGTTGACCCACTGAACCATGAGAACACATTTGAATTTTATATCAGATCAAGGTATATATATATATTTAGCTTATTTTTGTCTTATGCATTAGTGTATAATTATTCCAATGCTGACCTAAAGAAACCATGGAAAGGCCTGACTTTTCTTCCCTTAAATTGAATTCCACTTATGATGCATTTTGTCAGCCAGATTTCAATATCTTTAAAGGGTAAACATTGAATTATATTTACTTAGTAATAAAAGGCCTGAGTTCATAATGTTTTCACTAGATCACATTTACCTGCATTTTATTTATTTTTATTTATTTATTTTTTTGAGATGGAGTTTCACTCTGTTGCCCAGGCTGGAGTGCAGTGGCACAATCTTGCCTCATTGCAACCCCCACCTCCTGGGTTCAAGCGATTCTCCTGCCTCAGCATCCTCGGTGACTGGGATTACAGGTGCCCGCCACCATGCCCAGCTAATTTTTGTATTCTTAGTAGAGACAGGGTTTCACCATGTTGGCCAGGTTGGTCTCAAACTCCTGACCTCAAGTGATCTCCCCACCTCAGCCTCCCAAAGTGCTAGGATTACAGGCATGAGCCACCATGCCCAGCCACCTGCATTTTAAAGATTCACTCCACTAGAAAATGTTTCTGTTCTCTTTCAAATTCTTCTAAAAGTGAAAATTATTAATAATCTTGCTCTTTCATTTGAAGATAATTATATTTGTGTTAGAAAGATTAATAAAATGAAAGTGTTTCCTTAAAAAATAAAATGAACATTTTTGTTCCACTTTTATTCATTGATATTTAAATCCTTTTGTTAGTAATTTAGATCAGTGTCAAAGTCTCTGTTTTCCTAATTCATATCGAAACTCAAGAAAAACTTACTCTTTGCATGTATTTTAAAAGTGCCAAATGCTCAGAACTGCGAGTATTTAAGAATCTTTCAAAGCAACCATTTTATTTCATGCTGATTAGACTCAATGATTTGATGATTGTCTCGTGGATACCTGGGCAAGCTTCCTGAAACACTGCCTGAGCAGTGAGTTGTTGAATATGTTCATTATGACAATCTTGTGAAGTCTGTTAAGCTGGCCCCATTGTTTCAGAGAACACAAGAACTGTTACGTTAGTCCATCAAATTGATTTTTTGCTCTTGTCATATGCTGCCCTTGTCTTCTTCCCCTGTCTCTTAAAGTCTTCAAGTAGAATAAGCAGTTCCCTGAAATGAAAGACTGAATTAGATGCTAGGAATCTTTTATTTGCAAGTAACATAAAATCAAATTTCTGCTGGCTCAAGCAAGGATTGAACCACAGGAGAAGTTCCAGAACAATTATCTCCAAGTTTGTGTTCCAGGTAGCAGTGGTACTGATCAGTCCTTTAATCATCAAGGTGATGGAAGAAGACTAACACAGGAAACATACTATAAAATATTTCACTGAGGGAGGAAGTATTCTGTGACATCTATAAGCTTTTACAAAAAATTGTACATCTGTGATTTAGGCAGAAGGAGTCTATAGAGCAACCATCATGACATCGATAGATCTCTAAGAGTTTGTGAACCAAGATTGTAAGAGACTATGCGTATACAAAAGGGAGCCTTGAACTAGTAACAAAGGCAAAATATACCTCTTTCATAATTGTTTGATTTTCTGCTTTCAGGACTGTGGAAATCTATGCCTACATGGTCAATGGTATGCTAAAGTATAAAGATCTGAATGGTTCAAGGTAGTGTACAATTTGCATGGCTAGCCAAAGGGTAATACAAAATGAGGGTATGCTGTAGGTCTTGGCTTGGGGAGAAGTCAAGAGTGATAGCAGAAAGTCATTGTTGATCATCAGATCTAGGGCTGGAGTGTTCAAGAAAATGATAGTTCCAATGTATTAGGAAGAATTAAAGTTCAATGAGGCCATTGAGCTTGGGATATAGTCCAAGAATGTACCAGTGTATCAGGTCTTTTCTGTTTGGAAGTTCGGCCACATGATGTGGGGCAGATTTTTTATTTAAAGAAAGTACAAGATTTTGGTCACTTAGTTTCTCTTTGTGGAGGACTTAACTGGGGTTACAGAGTTGTATGAGTATAATATGACAAAATCAAATACATTTAAAATCTTGATTCATGCTGTAGATGTGGAAAATAGCAGTTAGTAAGAAGGAAATTAAAGTGGCTAAATTCAAGAACTGTCCGTTCCTTGGTGATATCTCATAAGAATGTACCAACGGCATGTTTGTGACTACATTTGAAGATTCAGGATTGAAGGTATCATTGATGACATCAAGTACAAAGTCACTACTAGTATGTTTTATTAGGCTGCTTATTTTTCTACACATGAGCATTCAGAATATATTTTAGTTCAAATTATATTCACCACTTCATCATTATGACCACCCCATCATTTAACTAAAGAGGACTATTTTATTTGTGAAATGCCAACTTGTCATTTGGGAATGGAAGGAAGGCCTTTGATTCTAAGATATTGTCTGACTTTAACATATGTGATTGGGTTAAGACAAAAACTTTTTAAGGTACATACAAACTTACAAAGTTTGCTATTCATTAAGAAATCCACATGCCATCTCTTAGCTGAATCACCTCAACCTTAGAAGCATTACAGAAAGTTGAATGAACTGATAATTTTATTCTGATCCACAAAATTTTTAAAGCGTTTCTTAACTTCAGCCTGTAAGAACACTATTGGGGGAGTTGAAATTCTCAGGTTTGAATTATGAAGAGATAAACTCAGAAAGTAGCAACTAAACAACCTCCTTTGCCTGGTGCCTCTGATATAAGTAAAAATGACAAAGGACCCACTCAAACTCCTTCACTCCCTGTGCTTAAGACTCTATTGACAATAAAGACTCTCTATTACTTAGAAAAGTAAAATCTAAAGGGCTCATGAATTGAGGTAAGAAAATCTGATATAGCATTTTAAAATAAAGTTATTATTCTGAGTAATGATCTTTAGTATTTATTTTATTATTTTCCCTGATAGAAAATTTTCTCCATTTTCCTGCTTGATTAATTAATATTAAATGTGATATGGCCTGATTAAAACATTGTTCTTCTATTTTCAGATGTGGGATCAGGTTTTAATGTGATAACCTGTATTTCAATAATTATGTCCCATTACCAAATTGGTTTAAATTACTTTCCCAATGTGTCATTTTACTTCACAGTAATTGTAGGAATTTAATCAATCATTCAATAGATATGTGTAGAATTCCTACCATCAATGTTTGAAACATGCTAGAAACTTGGTGTACCACAATAATCAAGGCAGACATGATTCCTGCTGTATTCATTTGCTAGGGCTGCTGTAATAAAGACCATGAATTGGGTGGCTTAAACAGAAATGTATTGCCTATCCTTAGTAGAAACTGTTTCACTGGAGCTTAACCTGCTGGGGTTTTATCAGAATCGAATTGACCTTGGGGAAGGAAAATACTCAACAGCAGCCCCCTCTAGCTTCCATGTGGAGGAGAGGAAATATCCAGTTGCAGCCCACTCTCACCAATTCCAGTCCAGTCTAGCCATCCTGTTCCAACTAAGGGACAAGGGACTGAGAGGCACTTGTGAAGTTCATAGTCCAGGGACACAGCATCACTAAATGACTAATGCCCAATCATAGGACTATAGAACATTCCCCGCCCCCCCCACAGTTTACTACCACATTACTAAAGACCTATATTTGTAAAAATTTCTTTTACTCAGTACAACATGTCCAGTTATCAAGAAGACATTATGAGGCATACCGAAAAGCAAAAAACAGTTTGAGGAGATAAATCTAGCATCAGGACCAGAACTTGAATATAGCAAGGATGTTGCAATTATTCGATTGGGAATTTAAAACAACTATGGTTAAGATGTTAAGGGCTCTAATGAATAAAGTAGACAGCATGCCAAAAACAGATGAGCAATGGAAACAGAGAGATGGAAGTTCTATGAAAGAACTGAAAAGAAATTCCAGAGATCAAAAGCAACTATAACAGAAATGAGCATTACTTTTGATGAGCTTATTAGTAGACGGGACACAGCTGAAGAAAGAGTCTCTGAACTTGAAATCTCAATAGAAGCCTCCAAAACTGAAAAGCAAGCAAGCAAACAAACAAACAAAAAAGACCAAAAAAGAAGAATGTAATATCCAAGAACGATGGGACAACTACAAAAGGTGGAATGTATGTGTAATGGGAATACCAGAAAGAGAAGAAAAAGAGAGAAGTATAGAAGAAATATTTGAAGTAATGACTGAGAACTTCCCCCAAGTTAATGTCAGATACCAAACCACGGATCCAAGAAGTTCTGACAACACCAATCAGTATAAATGCCAGAAAACAAAACTAAAAACTATGCATAGGCATTCTATATTCTAACTACAGAAAAACCAAAGATTAAAAAAAAATGTTCTGGAAGAAGCCAGAAGAAAAAAAAAATTACCTCACCTATAGAGGAATGAAGGTAAGAATTAAATCTGATTTCTCTTCAGAAACCATAAAAGTAAAAAGAGAATGAATATAATATTTAAAGTGCCGAGGGGGGAAAAAAAACACCTAGAATTATATGTCTTGCAAAATTATCCATCGAAAATAAAGAAGAAATAAAGACTTTCTCAGACAAACAAAAATTGACGGAATTTATTGCCAGGATACCTTGCAAGAATTATTAAAAGAAGTTCTTTAGGGAGGAGGAAAGTTATTATATATAGGCCAGAAGCTTGGATCAACACATAAAAAGGAAGAAGGGAGAGGAAAATGAAAACATGTGTTTTTTTCTTATTTTTAATTTAGTAAACAGAAAACAGTTTGTTCGTAATAATAATAGCAACAATGATTACATATACACTTAGGTATTCAAATATATAAGCAAAATGAATGACAACGATGGCAAAAGGGATGAAAGGGAGGACTTAGGATTTTTGTGTTATTATAAAGTACTAGC